>NW_010307537.1:0-44360 GCF_000700745.2 Antrostomus carolinensis | reverse complement strand
CCGCTGGGGGGAGGAGGTGGAAATTGGGAGACAAGTGTAGCTTGGGAAGAAGGGAGGGGTGGAAGGAGGTTTTAAGATTAGGTTCTATTTCTCATTATCCTCTGATCTTGTTGGTAATAAATTAAAATTTGTTTTTTCCCCCTAAGTCAAGTCTGCTTTGTTCATGCTGGTAACTGGTGAGTGATCTCTCTCTGTCCTTATCTCAGTCCACGAGCCTTTCATTACATTTTTCTCCTCTCTGCCCAGTTGAGGAGGGGGAGCAATAGAATGGGCTTTGGTGGGCATCTGGCATCCAGCCAGGGTCAACAGAGCATAAACTCATTTGTCCTGATTTCCCCTCATTTTTCTTCTCGTCTCTAGCTTATATTGTCCCCTTTTCCTTTGATCAGCTCCTGATTCTTATTTCCTGACATTTCTTGCCCCCTTCTTAGCCTTCAAATTGTTGCCTTCTCTAGCTCTAATACCTCCTCTTCACTTCGTTTTTACTCTCCTCCTATGTTTCCAGCAACCACCTTCTGCTCTCCTTCCAGAATTTGTTTGTATGCCTTTTCCACTAAACTCTCTGCTCTTTTCTCCCCATTCCTAAAAATTTCCTTCCTTTTGGCTTGCCAGGATCCAGAATGCTGGATGGAGGAGTGTGAGGTGTACAGGAAAGATTTTCTTCTCCCACTTCCCCCACTGGGCAAATGGTTGGTTACTTTCCAGTTGGCATTACCAGTTGAAAGTCCCTGAAGACTTGTGCCACAAAATGTTCCCTCTTTCAAGACAATTTACATGAAGAGCTGTGAAGGGATGCACAATACCCACTACAGATCAAGTACTGCCAATCTCTCATGAGTCTTGTCTGAATATATGCAAGCAGATATATTTTTTTAAGTTTACAATTTAGGCATATGTGGATGAATTTGTATAAATAGAGCAATTACACCAGTATAACCCCGCCTTCAAACTTCATGTCATCTGAAAGTTATAACAGCTACTCAATGAAATAATTTTATTAATGGTTGACATGGACAAAACAACCTAATTTAATTCTTGAAAACTGTTAAATTGCTTGAACAAAAATCTTTCAGAAGCTTAAACTGAAACATATATCTCCTATGGATAAATGAATCCCAACCCTTTTGACAAACGGTAAGAAACCAAAACCAGCTACCTAATGAAGACTGCCAAGCAGTCATAGTTATGGACTGCACTGTGTTTACCACCTACAACTAGGAAAAATATTTGAAGTAAATATGCTATCGATAACAGCAATTATTGCATAGGAAACTTTATTTACTACAAATGTAACATATTTTTCTTAATCATCCCTAAGAAAACATTTTACTTCCATGTAATTTAAGGTTTAGTAAGTTACATTTACAATTTAGGAATTTAACAGTGAAAAGATTGTCTTGAAGTAAGCTATCAACACTGCTTCACCTTCCCTAAAGCTTATTTGAAAGCATTACTAAGTGTTGAATCGTCTAAAAGGAGTAACTGCAGCTGAAACCTATTAGTGTGCAAAGCGACAGCAGCCTGCTTAGAGGATGAATGAGACTACCCTATTGATAAGGTCACAATCGATCTGAGGCAGACTTTTTAAAATTAGTAAAGTGTTGCAGCACTTTAGAAACTGTCACCAACCTCCCTTCTCCATGAAAAATGCTCCAACTTGTAGGAAAACTGTAATTTATTATTTTAAACAAAAAATTTGCCTCATAGTGCTAGAGTATCGCCTGTGCCTTATTTATTTCAAACCTATCTTTTCATTGAAAGTGAGCTTATTTTTCTGAGGATTAATATTCAGATCTGTACTCTTTAGTTCCCTTTACACCTATTCTTACAAAGATGTTCTTCAGGAGTCATATGAACTGCTTGAAAGTCAATTCACTTCAAAATACACAGACAATAGTTATATTTAAAAAAAAAAAAAGGGAAAGAAAAAAGATAGCAACCAACTTTAATTTTATCAGACTAAAAAAGGAATAGGAATGCTTAGAATGGCCTGTACATCCAATTGCTTCCAGTCCTTCAGCACATAGGATAGGGAGGTGAAAATTGAAAAAGACCATGACTGCATGGAACTTTAAACAAAAAAGTGGATGCTCATCCTTAGTGCCTTTCAAACAAAGGCTGTTCCTACAGAGTTGCAAAGCACCCTTATGCTCTATTGTATTTCACTGTGCCCAGACCCTAGCAGGATCTGAAGTGTTGACAGCAATATGGTAATGATGTTCACATAGACATTGTGAAAAACTGGATCATTTAAGAAAGAGAAAGGCATAAAGGAGTGGAACACTTCAGTCTTTCAATGCAAATTGACCTAACTTTTTTTCATAGACTTTAGAAAGAAATTTTCCCAAACACTATAGCTCCAGTTAAGCTGGTGCTTTTTAAGTTTCATTTAAAAATATGTTTTTGAACGCCAAAGGAGGATGAAAATGTAAGTGAACAAGGTCATACAAGGACAGAGTTTCTGATTGAACTCAGGTACTAACAGTGAATTAACTCCACTTCAACACATTAGTAGACATAAAAACTGTGATCCCAAGCATGTACTTGGTAATAACAAAGCATTAAGTATTTAAAGATGTCCTTGCTTACTGCAGAGAGGTTGGACTAGATGACCTTTGAAGGTCTCTTCCAACCCAATACATTCTATGATTCTGTGATTTACATGTGAAAGAATAGAAAAAGTGTTCAATATAAAACATATGTCTCCTGTCCTAGCTGTATTTGAAACAATCTCTTATTAATGCTAAGACTTTTCAGTTCTGCTTCTAAGTTATTTAACAAAAAATCTTAACTCACAAAATTTCTGGTTGTTAACTGTTGCCAGTTTCAGCTGAGGAAAGGCCAAGAACTGAGCTGATATAAAAACTATTTATGAAAAAGAGGAATAATTCAATCGGAAATAAAACCAAAATGGGACAAGTCTTTTGCTTGAAAGCTCATGCTGGAATTACCGTTTTCATATTACTTGATCCTTGGATAAGTAACAGTTCTAATTTTTACAAAGGATACAGCATGTGGTAGGGATACAGTTCATACTGACAGGTTTATATATGCATATATTTAGAGTATGTTTTCTCTAAAAACTAGAAGAATTTCTAATGACGACAGGTAAAAACACAGAATGTACTGCTATAGGTAGAAATGAACAATGTACTAAAACTAAGACCATAATCTTAAGCCAATTTCCTGTTAATGTAAGGTAACAACAACTGTAGGCTGATAAAATACAAGAAAAAGTAATGAAATGGTAGATTTAGTAATAATACCATTTACACAGTTACAGTGCACACTCTAAATACTTTGCTAAGTACTTTCAAAAGAATAAGAAATGACATTATTTTTTTAATTATAAAAATAAAATATGTAATTAACAGAAAGGTATGATAAAAACTATTGTATAAACAATCAGACTATGCTAACATTACAGTACAGCATTTACTTCCTCATGTCATATCTTCTTAGAAAATGCTATAGTTTCATTGCTAACAGGTTGGGGTTAGAATTAATCTTCTGTGCACAGGTTATTCCATTTTCCTGTAAAAAATGTGAACCCAGTTATTCTTAGATTCAGTATTTATTGGCCTATTGGTCTAGTCTGGTAAGAAAACTATGTATTTTGGGCCCTGAAATTCTTACATTTTGTTAGCATAGTAGCTCATTGTTTGAGAGCAATAAAAATGAACTACATCTCAAGAACACTTCACATGCAAGTACTATGCAATTCATTCCAGTGATATTCTCTGTTGGATTTCATATCACAGTCAAGAAGCAATGAAACTAGGTCTTACAAGGTGAAGTTAACAGTTTCTAAAAAAACATAAATGTTTCTCAAGTTCAAACTAAATTAAAAAACTTAAAAAAAATGGTTTCAAGTGAACTGTATGTTCCCTTAAAGTCAAGCAAATCTCCAAATGACTAATCAGGCATATATTGTCTTGCAATGCTCTGAAAGAAAAAAAAAAAAAAACAACCTTGAAATTAGCATAAGAGGCCTGTAGCATATGTTGCCTCTTATATTATGGGAGCCTTGGGTGAAAGACCTTAATCACAATAAAATATCAAGTGTGTAGCATGAGGACATGTCAAGGGTGTTTGCTCAATGGGATGTTACAATTTCAAGCAACCATCAGAGCAATAGTAAACCTCATAGTTTACCAAGTAACCAAGAACAATAGTAAATCATATTGTTTAAGGAAAAAGCTCTGCAACCATATGATATTGTATCAGTGCATATTCTATATAAATAGCATGTTTAATGTAAAATGCACAAACTTATGAGGAAATTAGGACACCTGTCACTAAACCCCAATGTTTTCCTTTAATCCAAGGGTCACAGAACTATGCTGGTTCTTATTCACTCTTTTGGTTCCATGATTCTTCAGTCCCTTCTGTACAGGGTCTCAAAATGTCAGTGATGCAGCACTCAGTTGGTCTGCACTCAAGTCCCTTACTGCATCTAACCTTAAAGCTCCTAAATACTGATCATCTCACCCTACCTTCCCACAATTACTTCACTGCACACAAAAAGGGTCCAAGTTTGCTACAATCAACTAATTAACAGAAGAGAAAAACTCTTCCTAAGAAAGTAAAAAACCCAGTGGACTCATACCAAGGACTTTGTAGCATACAGGGAGTAAGACAGCACCAGCCAAGACACTGTGATTAAAAAAGCAGCACTTTACAGTGTGAATACTCAGCATTCAGGTAGGGTAACTTCCACAGTAGCCTTGTGATGAATCCAACGACCACAATGTATGGTAAGATCTTGGGAACCTAGGTGGACTCTGGTTTACACAAGTCTTTTTGCTCTATTAGGGAAATCTCAATAGGACTTTTGTGAGCAATTTCTGATGGGATTTCATACGGAGTTCTTCAAGGATGATGATGTCACTCTTCCAGCTCAATGAGTCACAGAAAAAAAAGCATATTGATTTAGAGCTTCACTATGTCCCTATTTAGACAACTCTGCTTTATGCCTCTCCCATTAGGTTGTAAAGTCTCAGTTTTCTCAAAATCTCAGTAGTTCTGTCTGAATGAGAGCAAGCTGTCTAAGTATGTCGAGAAGGAAGATGCAAAACTCTTGAGAACACAGAAGAGATCTTGTTAGGAAAATAGTGCATCTGCACCTTGCCAAGAAGGATTACAGTTCATGAGTATTTGACACAGTTCAACTACTGACAAATGATAGCTTTTTTGAAACTGTATGGGTTTTATCAATCGTCACCACCACCTTGAATTTTTGTGCTTTTATCAATGTGTATGATGTTAATTAAAAGTAATAAATAAGGCTACTGAAAAAATCACTGCAGTAATTTTTACAAATATGAAAAATACAAATTAAATTATTTTAAAAGTTAGGAAAAGACTGCAAATTTTCCCTAAAATATGTTAAAAATAAATCATTCTGTCTAATTAACAGAAATGTAGAACACAGATAAAGCCTCTGAAGACAAGACTTTCCTCAGGCATCAAAATCTCTCTTAAAACACTATGTCCCAATGAACTAAGAAACAAAAAAAGGGGGTTAGTTGTAGCTTTTCTAATTTCTTGCACTGATACCTAGATGAACAGAATATCTAGATAATTGTTTACCACATAGTGTGGGGTTGCTTTGCTCCTTATGCATCCCTGCAAGCCTAGTAACATGACCCTAAAGACCTGAATTTACATTAAAACAAGGCACTACTGTTTTTACAGAGGCACCCGCAGTCGCAACTATGCAGACAAAAGTTTTAAAACTCATAATCTCTTCTTACCTGGATTTGGTCAGGGATGACCGGCTAATTGGGGGAAACACATGAAAGCACCTCAAAATCCAATTAGCACTTCAGTGCAATTAAATAGTTTTGCTATTCTGTAGAGACATGGCTTTGATCTTGCACTGAAAAGTGTCCTTCCTTAAAGCTGCTGTTTTGATTTTTTTTCTCAGTAATTAGTGCTAATTGTAAAACCATTCCTGACATGCTATAAACAGAGTATTTTGCTGCATTTGACACAATGACCTTAAATCAGTGTTCTCTTTTTTCTATATTGTACTAGTTTATTATTGGCCTAGTTACTTTGCTCATTATTAAATGCACAATATGTAAAACATGTTAAAGTCAGATTAAACAAATTACCTAGGTTTAAGAGCTTGTGTGGATACCTTCACCAGTGTTTTTAAAACTTTGATTCCAAAGAAATAGAGAAGATAATATAAAATAATATTAGATTACAATTACACTAAAGTGCTTTTTCAGATTTCTTTTCTTTTTCAGCCTGAACTGGAAAAGATGAACTTTGATTTATGTTTATTTTTTTCTCAGTCTGCCATAAGATGCACACTGAATAGTGAACTGAGCAAATAATTATTTCAGTTGTCCTGAGTACTCTTCCCTCTAACCTACAATTCTTACACTTGTGAATTTACTACCTAGTTTACAAAAAATGACACATACAAAAAGGTTGCATGTGTCAACTCTGTCATAAGCTTTCTTGCAGGTAAGCATTCTTTATGTCCTGGGATACACTGTTAAGTTTAGGATTAACACCACAGTAGATGTGAGTAAGGTAAGAAGACCTTTCCATTTTAAAACGTTCCGTAAGAAAAAAATTATTTCATGAGGGAATAAACTGAATGCATTGCATTATGACAGCTACAAAATAACGCATATAGCAAAATAGTAAGCATCTAGAAAGGAAGAGCTCTTTATAACATACATTTTGATCACAAATTTAATCTCAGGAAACAAGGACATAAACTATTTTAAGAACTAATATTCCACTTCACAGGAACTATGTCTTACCACTATTTATTTCTTTTTAAGGAATCTCTCACAGATATAAAACCTTTCAAAACCATTATTTATTTTTTTTTACATCAAGTACTGCAAAATAATATTTTGATGAATTAGATACTTATAGATCCACACAAGACGCTCTGCCTAAATATGATCTGCAATGTGTAGATTACAAGATATAAGAGATAATTATTTGCATATAGAAATAAGACAAACTTCCTAACAAATAGAGCATCTTTTAGAAACAACAGTTCCAGCCATCCTAAAAGTATTTGGGAACATGGTAATGGTTTTGGTTGGCATTTTGTTTGCATAAAGCTGTTAGAAAAGCAATTGGTGATTTCTATTGTTTCTTCTTCTTTTCCTTGACCCTCTTAATTACACAGTTGAAGAAATCACCAAGATAACGGAAAGCATAGCTTCAAAGTCCACCTGAGTCAGGCCCAGAATTTGAGACAAAACTTCTCAGATAACAACCTAACCATTACCTACACAGCATATTCAATGTTTGATCTTTCTCAGTTCTTCCTAGTTAGATCTGATTAATTTTCTATAAAAAGCTTACACACTAAAGAGTGTTAGTTAGTTGCGAAAAACAGTGATGCATCATTAGAAGGGAGCAAGATATCTAGCTTTGGAGTGATATAAACCAGAAGCTTCCCTTTCTCTGCTTTTCATACAAACACAAAATAGGAATCATCAGCAAAAAAAGCAACATGGCTTCAAACAAACGTCATACTTGGTTTTTTTCACCTCATTATATAAAAATACCTATTTTTTTCTTTTCTGTTTTCTTTTCTGCCTTTTCTGTTTCAGGAGCTGAAAAAAAGGATCAACTAATTCAGGTACTCATAGCCAGAGCATGTGTTAAAAAGACTGGATGATTGTGAACTCTAACAGCAACCACATTACTCTTCTTAGTTCAGTCCTTTGGCCTGATATTCTTAATGTCTTCAAGAAATATTTTGCTCTGCTGTGGTTTGCTCTTTGATATTCTACCAAGTTTTCCAGTTTTGTGAATCCAAACTTGACAATTAAAGAGCTGAGCTAAGCCCAAGATAGCTGAGTCCAGTTTATCGCTTTGAAATGGGACTGAGTTTCACTCGGCCATTTGCCACTGGAACAGAATCAGAGGTGGATGCATCTCAAAGCAATCCAGGCAATTTAACTGTTGTTCCCACTAAATAGTTCTACACAGACTAGGAAAGTTACTCTTTTAGTAACACTCAGTGACATAGTTAGATATACAAACCAATATGATCAATGTTTTAATAATCTGTTTTCAGGGTTGAAAAAACAATAATATCTGCTAGATTTTATGAAAAATATTTATGTTAGCTCATAAGTATTTTTTCCATTGGCAAGCTCTGAACGAGCAGCTAAAGAGTCAGTGGAACATTTATCTTTAAAAAAAAGACAGAGCATTTTATACTGAGGTTACTCACAAAAAAGGCAGATCATATTAAGGCCTAATCCTGCACTTGCTGACGTCAATGGGACTCTTGCCATTGGCCTCAATGGGAAAAGAAGAGGGCCATTAAAATATAATTTTACTTTTAGTCAGTCTTAATTATACAATCATGGTCTGATTCATTCAATTGTTCAATTCATAACATTTTAGCATTTATAAACATGATTAAAACAGCTTTGAAATAATAATTGAATTTTAGGGCCATCTTTTAAAATAATATTTACCTATTAACTCCAGTAATAAGCATTAGAAATAAACCTAAATGGAACACATTCAGTTTGGAAGCAAAAGGTGCATCACTGCTAATGACACAAATACTTTATGTCAGTATGTTTTACAAAATCGAATGCTTTGATAGAATACTGATGAGGCTGCCAGATTTTCCCCTGCTTTAGTAGCAGTGTATTCCATTCCATTAGTTGATTTCAATTTATAAATGGTAGATACTCAGACTAAGGCCAAATTCTGGTATTAAAAATTCCTTGCATATATGAAGAGAAGGATGCTCTCCCTTTTCCCAGTGGTACTACACAGTCCAGGTAGTGATGGAAAATGCTTGATGACCATCAAGCACTTTGCAAAATTTCTCACTGAAAAACTTATCTCAAGGTTAGGGTTACTTACCTCTACTGACTCTCTGACTTGCCAGGTTGGTTAGTAACCACAAACAAATACTTTTGCATCCTAACCACATCAGGGATTAGCTTCAGTACTTTCCAATATCTCAAGTTTATTTTGCCCCTTGTTGTGTACAGTCAAAATGGATTCAAAATGGGTAATTCCACATAAGAAAATAAAATAAGAAATAATAATTAAAAAGAAGAAAAGTATACAAAAATTTCTCTATTATTGTCTACATAAAAGATAAACCACGATGATTTAGCATATAAAATGTGTTTTTTCTCAAGAACCTGAAAAATTCTCTTTAATTAGATAGATGGTGCATAATCCTGGTATGAATGGCTGCATTATGCATTAAATTGAACTGATAATTAACATTTATTCTGGAGTCTTTACCAAAATCTGACACATCAAAAAATATAAGAAAAAGGAATTTTTTCCACTGCTGCAGTACATGAGCTCCCTACTGGACCTACTGAGGGGTCCCCTGAAGGAGGGGTTTCCTTAGCTAAAAGTGAATTATGTCACAGAACTGATAGGTACTAAATAATGATTAGGAATAACTGACCAAATATTGTGAAATGCTTTATACTGTAATAACTGCATATGGTAGAAAATTAATACTGTCACAGCATTAGTATCGTGGAAGACGGTAGAAAAAGCCACAAACTGCCCAGGAACAGTAATATGACTACATTATCATAATAACATGATATTCAATAAATGAGTATCGTATGACTGCCAAGAACCAAACATCAGTCAGGTGGGTTATAAAGTCCTTCGATAGCTTCTTCCTGTATTGCATCAGGACTTTCCAAAATACTGTAACAATGCAATTTAAATCTCAAAAGCCAGATCTTTCTGGATGGCAAGTAGGGCCCACAGTGCAGTTTTACCACTTTTCTCAGATCTCAAAACTGATGATCAGTGAAGCTTACAGCCTCATAAGAAATCCAGGAAGTAGTATAAATATGAGACTTTTATCTGTGAAAGTAATCTGCCGTTCCTTAATTAAAAGTCTAGCTGTAAATCAGTCACTTATCCTGCCTACATGGACAGCAGATTTAGTAAACCCACTCTAAGATGCAACCTCCTCAGGGTGAGCACTCCTTAAACACTGAAGAGTGTTTCTTCACAAGTATTTCAAGGTAAAATATAGAAGGCTATTTACCTACTATTTACTTAAAAATCAGAAGAAAAATTAAGCCAAAAGGTGATTTGCTGTGTTTAAATATCCCTGTAGTGAAAGAAAAGTTCTCAAATATCAGATTATGTATTCCTATCAGAAAGAAAAGTGAAGCTACTATATCATATATAGTATCATATCACTATATCATATATAGTCATCATCTATGACTAAATTGCAATGTCCTGGCATGCACAGCACCACTTCACAGTTGAAGCCCAAACATGTTTCAAGAGCAAACACATTTCCAGTTTTTAACTTCTTAATGAAAAACACTTTCATATATAAAAATAAATGCATTGTATTATGGAAAACTCTTGAATAGCCAAGGTATGTCCTGCACCACTTTATTAAAATTCACAATAGGAAAATGGGAATATGAGGGAATAAAGGAGCTCTCCACCTTCCTCATAAGGGGACTGTATTTACTCAAAGAGAACAGAAAATCTTTTAGAAAGTAAATAAGAGTTTAAGATCTGGTTTTAAGTCCTACTATTTGGTATTCATTCATTTTTTAGTACCTGTAGCATTAGGTAGGCAGTGAACTGTGAATGCTATCCCACCTAGAGATTAAAGAATTTCAGTGTGTTTGGGCTCTTAGTATGTTTTGATAAGCCTTTTTAGTTTCTTATGCATTCCATGCATTCACAGTAATTGTATTTAACCAATTACACCAAAAATGAAATGTTGTTTTTGTACATTTAAATTGTATTCCTAATTTTAGGCAAATGGTGCCTGATACAAACCACAAGTATGTAAATAAAGATTTAGAAAATATGATACTTGCTGTGTTCTAACTTAAACGTTAAGAACAAGCTACGTTTTTGCTAAATTAGATACTTGTTTAAGGATACAATCTTGATTAACAAAAGGAATGACTAGTTATACAAACAGACTTGTCCCACATCTTTAAGTCACTCATAGTGGTTTTACATACCTATCTGGCTACTAAGCTGCGAACACCTGAATGTCTTCCTAAGAGCAAGAAAAACCTTGTCTTCATTGAGGGTTGGGAAGAATTTTTGAACACCTTTGGCTGCCACCTCACTGACGCTTCTTGGCCACATTTCCTAACCTCAGGACCATACGGTGGTACCTGATCCTCAGCACCTTCAATCTAAGTCACTCTAAAAGGATGGCAACAACTTTATGCTGCTCTATCTCCTCCAATATCCTGAAGCTTTCAAAAAGGAGTCAGTACTCCTTTGTCAAAGAGCTGTCCTAACATAAAAGCAGCTATTCCTACCCAACAACCTTGGTGAAAACTGGTGCCCACTCCACAGCATATGTTTCAGTAAAGACCCATCACTCTCGGAGTCTGTTGCACTCTACATACTATTCACCCTAACCTTGTAAATATTTGTAGAATCGTAGAATATCTTGAGTTGGAAGGAACCCTTAAGGAACAGTGAGTCTAACTCTGTGCTCCTTGTAGGAATACCTAAAACTAAACCATATGACTAAGACCATTGTCCAGATGCTCCTTGAGCTCTGACAGGCTCGGTGCCACGAACACTTCCTTGGGGAACCTGTTTCAGTGACCAACCACCCTCTCAGTGAAGAACCTTTTCCTAATGCCCAATCTGAACTTCCCCTGATGCAGCTTCATTACATTTCCATGTGTCCTATTGCTGGTCATTAGAGAGAGATCAGCACCTCCTCCTCTTCTGCCCCCCTTGAGGAAGTCATAGACTGCAATGAGGCCACCCCTCAGCTTTCTCTAAGCTGAACAAACCAAGTGACATGAGCTGCTCCTTTTAAGTCTTGCCCTCCAGACCTTTTACCATCTTGGTCGCCCTCCTCTGGACATACTCCCATAGTTTGATGTCCTTCTTATATTGAGGCACCCAAAACTGCACACAGTACTTGAGGTAGGGTCTATCAGAGATCGTATGAGAGTATACACCTATATATATACACACACACTCACACACATATTTATACACATAAGAGAGGTTTTACAAGATTATATACACACACACTCATATATATATCTGTATAGACATATATACACCCAAAGAATCATCGTCAAGAGCTACCAGCTCTAACCAGTTCACTCTAGGTAATGGGAGTTGTCCAAGGAGACTGTAGAATCATGCCTGGAAGGAGAATTGCATGATCATGAATTCCCATCCCATGTTCCTCATAGGTATCAGGTTCCCTGCTAGCTGGCACGGGAGAGTGTCCAATTGATTTAGAAGCATCTGAGATTGGTAGCCCATCAAGTCCATTTCCTCTTCTTTAAACAGCTTCTTCCTGACTTACCCTTAAACATGGCTAGGCAAACCTTACTGTTTAACTCTTGGAGCTTCCTTCTGCTTCAGCCAGCATGACTGAGTCTGGATTGTCTGAGTACAAGCTAGGAACTCTTTGTTACAACACTGTCTCCCCTCTCTCTTTTCCCAAGATGACTATCCAGACTTATAGTCCTCATTCTGCTGTGTTTGATCCTTATTTAGTTTATCCCTGTCTTCTTAGTTTCGACCTTTACTTCTGTCACTCCTGGGTTTTCCTTTTTTCCAGCTTCCAGTTCATATTCTTTGAACTATTTCCTATTCCCTTCTCCTTCAGTACAGTTTTGGCTGCTCAGCTTTGGAAACAGAGCTTTCTTTGTCATGATACCAATTTGTCAGCAAAAGGATAGTTACCAGCAAAGAACATACACATGCTCTAATTTCGGTTACAATGCCCAGCCCTAACTCAGCCCACAAACGGGGAGAGTAGGCAAGGCAGGACGTGTTCTGTGCTGAAGCACTCTCCACAATTTGTTCTTTATTCTGTGGCCGCTGTAGGTCTGGTCAGCTCAGGGAGCAGTGAGGACTTAAGCCCAATACTAAAACAGTTCAGATTTTTCAGTCTTGCAAATTCTACTAGCTTGTATGAGCTGCAATGCTCCAAAGATTTGTAACTTAGATCACTGAGCGGATTTTCCAGAGGCAGACAGTCTCTGACGTTCTTCTGAAGTGTTCTTCTAAGACCATGTTCTTCTAAATGTCAAGTCCCTCTTCCAAAGTCTGCAGGTGCTACAGCATCTCAAGCAAAAAGATCTATAAAAAATTTAACATGGGGAAAGCTGTATTTTTCTTCTTGTACTGTTCTGCAGAATAATTAACTATTATGAGCAACACCAAAGGGTTAGCCTTGGTAAAATTTCAACCCTAAAGCTACTGCTTTATAGAATGTTATATGAAGCAGTAACAGAGGATACTGCCACTCCCAGCTATAAAGTAACTTCCATTTGATTTTTGAGTGAAAATTTAATGAACATGGTAATGAAAATCCATCTTTTGTTTTGTTTTTACTTTATTTTCATTCTATTGCTTTGTGTAGTGTAGTGTAAATTTTGGCCTTGCAGTACCTCACAACAGGGTCCTAGTATGATAGGGACTTGCTGGAAGTAACAAAAAAAACCTGAACCAAAATAATGACAAATGCCTGCTGTATGCAAACTTCTATTTGGGTATGGATTACAAAGGAATGTATTATTTACAGTTTGTCTTTCAGGTTCAAAATACTCAGTGTTAGTAAAACTTCATTTATCTTCCCATCACACATGCCAGAAAGAATATTACAAGAGACTACACATTTCAGATTTTGGCTATCTTTTCAGTTTTCCTTTTCAAATAAAAGAGGCTTAACTAAGCAATCCCTCAAAAAATTGTGAATACTGTAAATAAAATGTAATACAAAGCACCACTCTTCCATCTTTTGACTGCTGGTTACAGCCCACATACAGAATACACACAAATTTACATTCATACTCATAGTGGCCATTTTGTAAATAATTCTCAACCTCTTGGAGACTTAAACTTATGTAAGACTAATATTTATGGAAACATGAAAGCAATGAGATGGTTAGTACACAAACTAGTGTGGATATCCTTTAATGCGTAACAACTGCAGAGTCATTGCTCAGCCATGTTGTAGTTTGACACATGCACTATTGCCTGTTTGTCAAGCTACACTAGCAAGGGATTAAGGGATAAATTTTTCAGGTATCTGTACTTTCAGTTTGAAGTTGTTTTTATGAAATAGAATATATACTTACAGTCATATCTCCTTTTAAATATTACATATTTCTGTATTTTGTTTGGATTAGAGTCTCCTTAAAGAAAGGAAAACATGATGACAACAATAAACTTAGTGTCATAACTCCCCAAAACAACTACTAGCTCCTGACCTCATTGTCAGGTACACTTCCTCACAGGAGTACATATTTTTCAAGAACTACCTCCATCTCTGATGCTGACACTCTTCAGATTCACCAAACATCTTTTCATCTTCTTTGCATAACAATTTCCCCCCTCTTTTAAATGTAAGGAGATTAATGCATTCAAATACAGGACTGAAGCTAAGCTGTACTGAGGTTTCACTCCTAAAGGGGAAATCTGCAGAAATCAAGTAATGCCTAAATAATATCATCTGACAGAAATCCCATTACTGCTAAAGCATCTGCTGTTCATAACATTTTGGGAGTTAGATATCTCTTGAAATAAATGAGGCTATACATATTTACCTCAGCTGTAAGGATACTCTTGGGAAAGAAAATTAAAGTTTACAAAACATTCCAATAACTTATAAGATTCAAACGGGAAACAAACTGAAATAATCCAAACAAAAGCCTACTGCTTAGCTTACTACCATAGACTTAGTCTTAGGATACTTAAGAATTTGTCTTGAATTCTGTAGATTATGTATCATGGGATTAAGTCAGCTCATATTTCTGGGTTTTTTTTAAACTCAAATCTTGGTTAATTGATACACAATAAAAAGGTCTAGCTAGTATTTTTGGCTTGGCTGGCCAGTTAGCACACATCTCTTGCAAAATAGGTTATATACGTAGCAGTTACAATAATATGAACATGTTGCATTTTCATTAAAAGCAGAGTTAATTTTTACAAAATGAGATGCTGGAAAAAAATGCTCAGATGCTAACATATTAAAAAATGAAAGTAATATGTCTATTTAAGTTTTGATCCATATCCATATCCTTTCCAGACTGTTCTGTCACAGAAATAGTCCCAGACAAAAGAGATGCATGGTAAGCACTGGTAAATTAATTTTAAATATTCAATGTCTTATACTGAAGATCATGCAACTAATGTTAGTTTTTTGTGAGGCAATAAACGACAGCGTGTAACACATAGAGGGTTTAAACCAAGACATGAAGAGTTATAACTTCGCTCTTCCTACACTGCCCTTCCTCCTCCATCTTAGAAATATAATCAACTGGGCAATCACCAACCATGTGAATTTTAACAAGGGCAAGTGCCGGATTTTGCACCTGGGACACAGCAGCCCTGGACACACACAGCATGGGGAATGAGAGGCTGGAGAGCAGCCCTGCAGAGAGGGACCTGGGGGTTCTGGTCGATGGCAAGTTGAACATGAGCCAACAGTGTGTCCTGGCAGCCAAGAGGACCAACCGTGTCCTGGGGTGTATCAAGCACTGCACTGCGAGCTGGTTGAGGGAGGTGATTGGCCCTCTCTACTCTGCACTGGTGCAGCCTCACCTCCAGTACTGGGGGCAGTTTTGGGTGCCTCAGTTTAAAAAGGATATAAAGCTACTGGAGAGTGTCCAGAGGAGGCCACAAGATGGGTGAAGGGTTTAGAGGGGAAGCCATATGAGGAGAGGCTGAAGTTGCTTGGTTTGTTCAGCCTGGAGAAGAGGAGACTGAGAGGAGATCTCATGGCGGTCTATAGCTTCCTGACAAGTGGAAGAGCAGGGGCAGGTGTTGATCTCTTCTCTCTGGCGACGGACAATAAGACCAGAGGAAACGGCAGGAAGATGTGCCAGAAGAGGTTTAGGTTGGCCATGAGGAAAAGGTTCTTCAGCCAGAGGGTGGTGGAGCACTGGAACAGGATCCCCAGGGAGGTGGTCATGGCACCAAGCCTGACAATATTCAAGAAACGTTTGGACAATGCCCTCAGACACATGGTCTGAATCTTGGGATTGTCCTATTTAGGGACAGGAATTGGACTCAGTAATTCTTGTGGGTCCCTTCCAACTCACAACATTCTATGATTCTTTGATTCTATGATAACTGTGGAACTAGATCAAATTAACTTTATTATGGAACCAGAACAGGATACTATAGGATACTATAAACCACTATGTCATTATATCAGAGGTACAAACCAATTTCTTCTCAAGCAGTTTTGCAAATGTTAGGTTTCTTTTTAATGACATGGAAAATTTTAAATCAAAAGTGTCAAAAAGGAAATTACTGAAAAATAAACCATTGCACTCCAGTTTCACACAAAACTAGGTCTATCCATGTGAAACACGTTTATCACAAATTCTTGTGACAGAATAAAGATGACTGATAAACTTCAGTGACCAAACTAACTGAAAAAATATGTCTCAGTCTTCTGATCAGATTTCTATTTTTGAAAGATTTCTACACACCTCTGTAGCTGACATGTAAGAGTGTCTAGGGATTAGAAGCCATTTACTTTTGGCATCAGGCTGTTCTGGGACATTGCCAGCTGTTGCAAGAGAAAACTAAAAATCCAGTACATGAGGTACAGATGATGTAGCTATTCTTGGGTTACCTTGGAGAATAGTCTGACTCCTCTGAAGTCATGTCATTCCTTGATCTGTTAGAGACTGTCCTAGGAAGCATCGCAGTTTGGCCTCTTGAGCTTTTCCCCTTTTTACATTACATACTATGTAGTAATGTAGCAAACAGCGCTACTTAACATGTTATTTTTTCAGCAACTTTTCCAGGTTTATAGACAATTGATGTTACACATTATTTTTTACTTCCAAAAAGTAGACTTTTATCAAGTTTAAAGTGAAAAGTTATTTCTGCAGCTTTTAAGGTATTATTGAAAAAAGCTACTTTTGCATGTGCATGTCACTCTAATTTTCATAAAGGAACACCCGAATGAAGCGAACTGCTACTGCACTGAGGATAAGTAGCTATAGAGAGGCTATAGCATTACAGCCTATACCACTGACAGCAATAGTATTAGCAGTACATACAAAGTTAATGGTAGAAGCTGGTCAAATATATACATCAAAGTGCAAAACTACTAGAAGCAAAATCCACATATGAGGAATAAACAGAATGCCACCTACTGAATCTTTCTATATGCTTTCAAAATAACTTCTGTACAGCTAACTTGTGTATTGTACTTGTCTGCTGATACATTGCTTATTGAGGTCTTTGTCTTACTTCTTAGTTCTTTTAACAGATTCTCTTAATCTTTCCCCACAGCAAGAAAACAGCTGAACTGCAGCAAGTAATATTCAGAAAAATGATTTATATATTTCCCAGTATATCCTACAGGAGAAAGTATTTCTCATACAGAGGAATACAAGTAGCAACTTAAATAAATAGTCTGCATGTGACACAATCAGAATAAGGGATAAACAATCAGTGGGATGGGTTGGTTGTCTTGGTTAAGCATGATATATACAAACAAAAAGGAGAATTTTAGCTTGCATAAGAAAGCGTGGGTAGAGGTATGTATGTATTTGAGATCATGTACACATGGAATAAAATATCCAAGAACATAGACGTGCAAAAATGTTTTAAGATGCTACAGAAAGATAGCCCTGGGGTAACTCTGCATTCAGTGTGCAGGCTTGCATGGGTAGAAGGGGAAAGGATTACTTAGTCCCTAAATATTTTTATTCTAAAAATCCTGTTAGACATTTTTAGTAAAGGATGATACTATCTTGACAATTTTGCAAAGCTGCATTCCAGTTTATTGCCACAATAAAATATCTATATATAAATTATACACACATCATATATCTCTGCTTTTTGACCTAAGAAGTAAATGTTTCCAGTACCTGCCAAGTGCTTGGACTGCATTTTATAACAACATTTATAAAGTAAAGACAAATCATCTGGAGCTGTGTACATAACTTATTCAGATACACTTACTATAATGCTATTAACACCACCAATAAATAAAGAAGCACCACACATGACTAGTAATATTTTTATATGTAGCAAATACAAGCTTTACTTTCAGTTAGCAGTTAAACTTGCATTAACAGTTAAACTTAACTTTAAATTTCCAACTCTATTCATAGTAGCTGGTACTTCAATATTTTCCTGAATGAAGATGCTCCCTCTGAACTGTGCTTGCAGTAAACAGAAGCAGGACTGTTGATGTTAGTTTGTGAACACAGTGCATGAAGACATTTAGCTTTAATAAATTTTTTCAACTGCTGAAAAATACTGAAAACAGCTTGTTTTTTTCATTGCCAGATAAATTGCTATCTCAGTATAGATAATTTATTTGTAAGAAAAATCTTTCCTACAATACTAGAAATTGGTCTTTTTTCTTGCTAGTTCAACAAACACTTTTCTACTTGTCTAAATCATAAGGTACAAATCTCCTGAAAAATCACTGCATGTCTGGAAAACTGTTCTATTCATGGAAATATCTCATCACAATTACCAGACTGCTTATTTGATAAAATCATCATCCCATTTTTCAGTTTAATACATCTGTGTTTTTTAGAGACTGTGAGATATTAAAGTGATGAAATCAAAACACTCCTGACCAGTTAAGCTACAATTCCATTCTAAAGCTTTGTTTAAGGGGTTTAGGCTTTACACTAACATACAATGTGATAACTCTTTGTAAAAAAACCCAAACCATCAACAACAAAATAAAAATTCTTCAACAAAATCTTTTAGGTACTTGAAATTAAAAATATTACAAAAAAGGTTTCATACTTAATTAACTGTTTCCTTTTGTATCTTATTTGCCAATTTTCATGTAGCGGCATAGGATTTCCTTATGAAAGTTAGAAAGGATTTTTATTATTTGTGAATATAACACAGAAATGTTCCTTTAAAAAAACATTGTGATTCCAACCCATATAAGACTTTGCTCACTATGTGCTAGGACTAAGAGATGATATTAAACAATTTTGCTGCAAATGAAGTAGGTCAGATAGTTTCTTTGCGGATGGTCCATGATCTAGTATTGATCCAAAAGGTGCAGGATAGCTCTACAATTCTTCTAGTTTGCCTACCTAGGAAAGCTAGGTAAGATGTAATTCAGAGTATGAACTTAGTAATTGTACTTTATACTTCATTAACTCCTTGAGTAGAAAATTACTCTGCATCTCAAAGTGTGCATAATCAGTCTTGTCCCAAACAGAGAACATAAAGTATTTAAAGTTCCTTGAATAGCACATGGAAAGTAGTAGTAACAATAGAGGACATAAACTTTCTATTATGTAAGTTACATGCGATATAAATAACCCCAAACATCAAATTTTTATTCCCTTTTTCTCCTACGAAGAAGTAGAATACAGGGGAAAGTCAGAGCTGTCAATTTTGGAATCTGTCTTTCCCAGCAGGTAACAAGTCTGGAAAGACAATTCAAAAGCAGAGAAGTAGGGTAGATTACACATTAAAGAACAATTTTATTTATTTTTCAATCATGTCATATATTCTATACCTCCCTCTCCTTCTCCTCCTCCACCTTCATTTAAATACCTCTTGCTTCTTCAAAACCTCTCTCTCTACATCTGCCTTTATTTCTCTATAAGGCTTGATTCTGCCCTTCTTCTGACCTACTCTGGTATATAAAGCCAAAAATTACTCTCAACAGAGAGAGCAAAGGGAATCTTACTTTTCAGTAATTCCTTGACTGGACAGTTATTCTGCATCTCAAAACATGCGTGATTTGTCCTTTCTACCAGAGGCTGTAAAAGAGAAATCTAGGAAATGGCATTGCCCACATGAAGCAAGGCTGAGTAGAAGTCAAACCTGCAGTAACAGTGGGCAGGAATGAGCAATCTGACTGAAAAATACACACTGTATGAAGAAAAGACTAGAAGCTGAGCAAAATATTGTAGTTTGCACAGACAATCATGAACCCATGGCAAGCAGGATTGGATTTTTATGTCAAGGTATAGGGACTTCAGAACTGTGCTACCACCACAACAGACAAGAAGATATAAAGACCTAAAAAAAATATTTTCAGGGTTCTTCCAATCACATGACTTAAAGCAACCTTACTTTTTTAAGTGTAAAAACCACAAGAACTTACTTCACCATTAATTTTGTTACAATTCTGCAGGAAGCAGAAAGGAGTTACAAAAGCAGAGTTACAAAAAGCAGAAAGTAGTTACAAAAAGGAGAAGTCTTGGCCTGATAATGCAGATCTTTGCAGTTAATAGTAGATGCTAGTTTTCAAGACAATAGTGAAACACTTAGGCACGATGGATGACTGTTTTTGGGCCTGTATAATGCAGCTGACATCTGGGGCTATGAAAACAGTATTTTCCAGGTACAAAACATCATGGTCTTTCTCATGACATCTGTCTGCTACTTTATATTATATGTCCTAATGCTTACTTATTTTGCAGGCTGAGAGCGATTTAATAAGCTTCAAATAATTCTAATAATCTAGGATATCCAAAAGTAAAACTTCAAGAATCCAATTTCTACAAAGTAGAGAAAATAAATACCTCTCTCTGCTGTGTTTCAGTCCTGTCTTGGTGACTACTCTCTGACTAATGCATTTCAAAGCTTCTTATATTAGGCTGTGTCCATTTTTCTTTTTGAAGTGGTGACTCTGCAGGTCAGTTTGCCTAATTTGGAGTCCAAAGGAATATTTTGTGCTTAATTTCCCCTGTTTGTTTGCTGCCAGACAGTTTGAGGCTTACCTGTACCTACAGGACAGAAAAGATAGCTCATGGACCTAGATAGCCAGAAAATTATTTTGCAGGTTCCTTTCAATAGATAGAGTTTTTCCCAATATGTCACACCTTCCTATACTAAGTTTTTCTTTGTTCAAGAATCAAACTAAAAAGAAGCTTTTAGTTCTCTGTTTAAACTATTAGAGCAAGAGATCAATTTGTGAGCTTTCTGGATCACATCACTTTTATATAAATTTTTTATTTTCAATCTTAATTCTCCCTTTAAAATGTCACGCCAACTACTTATACTTTATAAGAGCAATCCATGCTTTCATAATTACATAAAACAGCTCCTAGTATATTATATATCCCTACCACAAATGCAGTTATTTTCCCCATCTAACTTAGTTTTATGTAATTTTAACCTATCCCTTCTTCAGTAAGAATGATGAATTGGTGCCAAAGATTCTAGACAGAGCTACAAATATTTTATCATTCAATATTACTCTCTTGGTGCTCAGATGCTATTTGGATAGATAGAAGTGTTTTAAAATGTCTGTTAGCTAATTCTACTTTTAAATGGACAATCCCAATACACCCAAGAAACTCACAAAACAGCTTGCAAATGCTGGACGACAGAAACAGTATTTCTGAAATCTCCTTAAAAGTTGCATGCGTAGGAGTTTGTACAGAACCCGTAAATACTGTATCTAGTTTTAATCAGATTACTGATTTTCTAGTAATAAAATCCACATGTAAATATTTAAGACAGAACTATATGCCTCTTGTTCTATTGCTGTTTGTAAAGAGAAACAAAACCCAGCTTCAGATGCATTCTGTTCTCACTATCACAGACAAAATGTGAAAGTATTTGTTTTACTTTCTTGTACAATTAAGAGGTAAGATGGAAAACAAGCACTTGGAAAAGGTAAATGTAAGTACCAGATACTGAAAGCTGAAATTAGACGAGTGTGGAGCTTGAACAACTTAAATAACTAAGTTTCTTTCTCAACACAAAGAAGACATTTTTGAATAGGGCATTTTTCTGCTTCAAGAACAAATTAAAACTGAGAGCACAGGGCATATCTGAAGAACAAGCGGTTTAAATCTACAAAAGCTAAGACCATTTCCTGCAAATATGCAGGTAACAATGGCAAATTAAAGAAACCATAACCTGAAACAACAACAACAAACCTAACAGAGAGGCAGAAGAGATGCTTAGTCTATAAACTACATACTTGCTGAACAAGAATGGGTGGCAAAGGTGATGCTTGTAATGTCACTGTAAATTGAAAATAGAGACAGATATCTATTCTAATTTCCAGTCTAAGGATATTAAGACAGTAGAGATTCTTCATATCCAGCCACACAAAGTTACTTACTAAAATACTGAGTAGGCTTGACATGGAAGAGTAGCTAATGAGTTAATGAATGTAAACGGTTGAATTTACAATAGTCATGAAAAATGAAAAAAAAAAACCCCGCAAGAAAAGTGTCTGACTTTCTGTAAATTTCTGACTCCAATATCCCACCATTACATGGCAATTTTCTTCCTTTCACTATTTGTACCAGATGGTCTAGTGTATTCTATTTTTTTCAAAATACCAAAATCTTTTTTTTCTTAAGAAAAAAAGAATTTGCTATCACACAGAGCTTTTAAACCAGATGAATACTGGCTCTATAATGCATCAGACAGCAAGAGGTTCCAAGGCTTCAGAACATAGATCTGACTCTGCAACTTTTCTTCTAAAACTCTAGAAACACTTATCATATAAAGCATATGATTCTAAGGATAACTTTTGAACATATGATGCATATGTGTCATTGTTGTAAGTTGATACCATTTTTCTGGTTCTCAGTCTTCACCTGGAAAATAAAGAATTTAATCATAGTAGAGATAAGGCTGATTTAAATGTTTACATTTGGGGGGGCAAGAGGGCCTTTTTATTAAAAGCACTCTTATGTGCTACATTTCTGGTAGCAACAGAGAAGCTGAATGTGCTGGGAATTAACATTCCTGTACAGGGAACAAGAATCACAAAATCACAGGGACTGGAAGGGATAAGGGCATGTGCCTAAGTGCGTATTCTCCTCCCCAAGCAAAGGGGTGGTGTGGGCATCCCCTAGCCCTCACTGAAGACCATCCATGCCCGCTATTCCTCCTATTCCTGAGATAAAATTATCTATGCTGTAATAAAAGAGTGATTTCCCACCCAGAAATCCCCTATTTTCTCATTTTCTTGAGGGTCTACCCTCAGAGCTTGTCATGTCACAGCCCACATTCCCCCAGCTAAACTACGTCCTAACTCCATGTGGGCCAGTCGAACTGCTGGAACGATCAAATTCCTGGACTTCCCTTCTCCTCCGTTATTCCCAATGACCGCCAGCATCTATTAGTAGCTTCTGAGTGAGCCTACTATTTTGCTTGGCCCTTCAGAGAAAAGGTGGTTTGGCTCTTAACTTTGGAATAGATTGAAAATGCCTATGCTGCACTTATGAAAACATTAGGAAAGTGTAAAGAGGCCAGGTCTAGGTAAGAAGGCACTTACAGTAGCATTTCTCATACAAAGTAACTGAAATCCAACAATACATATCCAAAATTTGCAATGGACAAAGTTAAAACTGGATTTTTTTTTCTCTTTTTTTTCCCCCAAACATTCCGGAACATAAAAGTGAAGGGCGATTGTCTACAAAACATATCCAGGTTGCCTCAAGATCATCAACAAAGCTGAAATTAACCATAAACTCTGTATTCAGTGCAGTAGAATTTGAAAACATTTTACATAATCAATCAAAACTTTGAAAAGAAGAGAGAATCTTTTTTGAGTTCCAGAATAGATTGAGGTCCCAGCTAACAGCAAAAAATCCAAGGATTTTTTCCCTGAACTGTGGCTGTACATGTTATTGCTGTGACTGATTGGTCTTATTTTGAGTTCTTTTGCTTTTATTCCCATACATCTAAAGCTGCTTTTATTCCCTATGTGATATCATCAGATGTTCAAGATTTAAAGTCTATGTCAGCAAAAAAACCAACAAGGCTCTCCATCCTTCAGAAACTGATGTGCACCAACACTCATTCAACAAAAGACCCAGCAGTAGCTCCATTATAAAGTGCGATAATAAGCTTAACTTTCTGTGTGCAGTTCTAAGCCACTTCCCATAGGAACTACACAAATGCTTCTTTGTTACATCTTGATTCAAGTTTATGGACTTTATATCCGCAAACTGCAAGGTGCTTCAAAATCTCTAGTACTGGAATCTTTAGTAATTAGATGAGTGACAATACACAAAGCTGCAACTATGATGATTAGAGAATCATGAGCATCTTACATAAGGAACAGTGCATAGATATGTGGATAGGTGACTTCACCCATCTAAAGAAAGCTATGTGCATCTATACTAAAAAACCCCATATTATAGGGTTTCGGTATGTTATCTGAAACAATCAGTGTTTCCACATGACCTATACAATTAACTAAATCTCCATGACCTGGGGAACTGGGTTCTTGTGTAATGGGTTGTATCATTAGTCCTCACAGTTTTCAGAATAATAGCTGTAAGGGTTTTTTCATTTTTTTTTTTAAATACCACAGCGCAGTTTGATACCTCAATGAGATGCAGCTACTTTGTAAATTTGAAATACGTTTCGCGCATGCACATGTCATACTTATTTCCCAAAATTGTTTATAATTCAAGTGTTGTTATTTCTCTATTTGGCATTAGCAGCAATGTTTACAATTGCATGAAGAGAGGTAAATACAAGAGGGCACACCTAATTTTTACAGTCCATTTCCCTTCCATTAGAGACCTTCTTCCTTGTAAAATCAAATTAAATGGTATTATACATTAGCAGAAAGTAATCAAATTGTACTCTGTTTTACCAGAAAGACTACATTGTTGACCTTTTTATTTTGATTAAAAAAATAACAGGAATGCATGTGAAGAAATTCTCCAGTAATGTACTTGATTTACAAAATGTTCAACTACATTATAAATAAGTCAAATATGTAAAAAAATTGTTTTAAACTGCTATTTCATCTTCTTTCTTTTCTTTTAAAGACATCCTTTTAAGGTGTGTGCTATTTTTCTACTCTAAAGGCAATTTTTCAATTATTATTATATAAGAAACAAATATAAAGAAGGAACATTCATGCAAGGTATTTTTTTCTGTGTGCATGTTTATACTAGTCTATCTTTTAGCCTCTTTTACAAAACACATGCAAAACCTCACTGGTTGTAAATCATAATTCATAAGAAAATATGGATTGCAAGGGGAATAGAGACCTCTATGACTTAGGTTTCTTTCCATTTGCAGCTTCCATTGGTTTCAAGGTGCATTTGTATATTTATTGATTAAAGCAAAAAAGATTTCTTTTTTCTTATTTTTTCTTAGTAATAACATTTGATCAGAATGATTTCTTAATCCTCCTCCTTTAATTATATGACAAGAATATAGCACGGTAGAGAAAACGAGTTCTGTTTATATAAAATTGTTGAGCTACATCTAGGAAAAACAAAGAACTGATTTGTCCTTAAACTACCAAAGATAGAAAAAAAGAGATTGTTTCAGTAGAAAAAGTGAAAACTGTGGGTATTATAATTTCTTTCAGTGACAGACACAAGCATCACCTCAAGGATTCACAGGCAAAAAATGGATACTTCAATACAAGATTTGGATCATGTAAGTATCTTAGTTAGTGGCTGCCAAAAGTACCACCCTAGATAAAACGCATCTTTTTCACTGAAAGTTCCCTATCAACACATTTTTCTACTTCCTCTGCACAAATATGAACTACCCTGATCTAAACAGTCCCACTGAACCCAGAGACCCAGTGAACCCAGCAAGAAAGAACAAAGTCCTCCATGGAGTCATTCTACTACACAGGCTCAAAGAACTCCTCACAAATGCCAGTATCACCAAATTCAACACAAAACACTCTAGCCACCACCACTCTGATTGATGAATGTAACTAAAAGGCACAAATCAGAGAAAAGGGAGTGAGATTTTAAATATGTTGCTGTGCTCATATTTTTTTCTTAAAAACAAAGCTCTAAATAACTTTCCATTTAGTGTAATCTTTCTGCCTAGCCATCTGAGGTACCCAAAAAACCTGAAGGACACCATGTTCCCAGTCAGCAGTTTTGGGTTCCTCTATGTGACACAGTTCCTAAAACTTAGGTACAGCAATACCACTTTAGGACATCATTAGTTATGACCTTGACTCCCCAGGTTTGGGTCTCAAAATAGCTTCCAAACTCTATTACACCGTTTCTGTTCCTCCTTAACTTTAATCAAGAAAAAACTGACATACTAAGTCAGACAACAAAGTTTTATGCTGGAAGAAGAAAAGAAAAAGACGTAACTGTAGACTAACAGGAAAGATTACATTCCACTGCTATTTTTAACTACATTGGTCTAAAGAGGTACAAGCCCCTGTTTCTAGGGAAACAGCTGAGATTCAGATGAAAAGTGAGAGTATAGGAGATTTAAAATATACATAATTTGGGATTTGTTGCATCAGACCAGCAATTGGTTTAAGTTAATTATGCTATGCAACCTTTTAGTAGGCATCACCCATTAAGTACTATCACTTTTCATAACGGAGGTGCTAGCAGCAGAGCTAGTATGTCAGGATGTTGGAGACCTTTAACTTGTATTGCTGCTCAAATATAAAGTTTTCTTCATTGTATTTGCTTTCAAAACAAAATGAAACTTAAAGAACTTGTGGTTTATCAACATGAAAATATAACAATATCCAAGCAGCTAAAAGAAGCTTTTAATTTTTTTCAAATATCCCCACTGGTTTAAAACAAAGCTATCGGCAACACTGTTGATATTTCTGACTTCTAATGATATTTCAATATAACTGTAAAAAGAAAGCAAATATAACTAATTCACAAGGCATTATTTTTTTTCTTTAAACAGTAAGTTAATAAGTTAAAAGGAAATAGTGAAAAATGTGCTCATGGCCTAAGGAAAAATTCAATGTGATAAATATGCAACAAAAAAAGCTCCTAATAGGAAAAGCCAATAGTTGGCTAACCAAGAAATAGAAAGTTCTTTTTATGAGTATTTGTTAAGATTTGTTCATTTCCAGTTTTGTTAAGTTCCAGATCCATTTCAAATGAAAAAATAACACACATTTCTTTTTCCCTCAAATACACTACTGTGGTAAGATATAAATTGTATAGGTGGCTATGAAAGTGACGGAATCGAAGTTGACTCATAAGTTCACCAAAAGATGTAACAAGGTCAATGACCACATAGTGTGGCTTGTGAGGTTCAGGTTGGGTACTAGGAAAAAAAAAAAAAAAAAAAGTGTAAGTGTAGCACTGAAATATTGTCCAGAGATAGGGTGGAATCTCCATCCCTGGAGGTCTTCAAGAAACAGACAGTCAGAGCTAGAGCGGACCTGATCTAGGGTTGCTGACAGCCCCACCCTGAGTGCTAGTCTGGATGACTCACAGAGGTCCCTTCCAACCAAAATTTCTGTGATTTTTGATCATAACACATAAACAGTTTGCCTAATGTTTGTGTTCAACCTCTAATACAGCAAGACCCAGACCTTTGAGAAATTCTTACAAACCATAAATGAGCTGATGAACAACTCTAATTTCATCCTGGACATTCTTGTTTCCTGGTTGCTTGTTAAACTTCAAGAGAGTAATTTTTTAAAAAGCAAGCAGTTATTCTAGGATGCTTTCTTTGTATGTGAGTAAGTAGCCAACTTACGATATCTGACAGATGAAACTGAAAAAATCCTTTAATTTAAGTTGCATTAACTCAGGTACTCGAAAAGCAAGATGAATGAACTAATTAGTTATCTAAGAAAACACTGGTAAGGGACTGTGAACTGCTACCACTGTTGACAAGATGGTGTTCATTACCATTTAAGCTAGTACAAATGAAAATGAGCTCCAGTGTTTTAAACATACATTTGACACTAGACTATTATTACTGATGAAGGCCTATAGATTTAATCAAGGAACATATATGCTTCCATACTTGAAGTGAGAAACACGCTGCTATGACATCTTCAAATTAAAATTATGTACACAAAACTTAAACTACAATTTCAGTGCTTTCAAATTTTGCTAGTATGGAAAATTTCTTTTGCATTTCATCTTTAGTCTCATATCCATATATGGTAGAACTACCAAGTTCGTAAAGTTCCTGAGTTCCTAAAAGATAAGTTAGTTGCATCATGTATAACATAAATTCTAATTAAAAAGTTTAAAAAACCCAAGAAAACATTGAACCCAACCAAAAAAAAAAAAGTAGTAATGTCTTCAGATTACTGAAGAGTTTTGCAAGTTTGTAAAACTGGACCATTATATCTAGCTAATAACATTCAAACACTCCCAATATTTGTCTTTTTAAAAAAAGTAAACAGGTTGACATAAAAGAATTTATTTCATATACCGGTTACAAAATATGTATAAAAATGAACAGAAGAATCCAAATTGATTATTTAAAAAAATTTCTTATATATTATTTTTTTTTCTTACATTATTCAAGAATTCAACTTATCCACTTTTATTCCTTTCTCTTTGTACTAACAACCTTGTACCTATATATTTTTGGACATATTTTACTATGCTTCTGTATTAGGCATCTTGTAATGAGAAATTATATGGTTCGGTATGTATAGATAAAAATTAGGGCTGATGGCACTAAGCCAAAGAGAACCACAAATAAAGCAATCTTGTCTCAGTGTTTTAGAAAGATACATTTCAAAAGCTAAAATTATACCACTTGCCTTATGAGG
Organism: Antrostomus carolinensis; assembly: GCF_000700745.2. Lineage (NCBI taxonomy): Eukaryota > Metazoa > Chordata > Aves > Caprimulgiformes > Caprimulgidae > Antrostomus > Antrostomus carolinensis. The sequence goes on along the minus strand of NW_010307537.1, from coordinate 15,913 downwards.
AACTAAAATACATAACTTAAAAGCTCCTTTGAGGCTAATTTTTTATAGAAAACTCTTAAAATCTTTGAAGTTGACCAAACTAAAATTTTGTCGTCAATTTATAATTTTTGAAAGCACAATGATTACTTGCCTTTCAGATCACTTATGAAGTGAATCATGTCCCTTACATCAGTAATAGAACAGTTTTTACTCTCTGTTGGACTGTGGTGTGGAAAGAGTTTACAGTTTATAAAGATAACAGGAACTTCTTTGTATGCTTCATTACAGAGATAAACATAAAATGCTTTTGTCACAGCAAAGTTAACCCAGAATCATCACAACTAAAAGAATGTAGAACAGAAGCACCACTCATTCCATTTAATTACCTAAAATAAAACACAATTTGGATGCATGCTTTGTTCTTAGAAAAGTTGATAAAACCCCATTTTATTAGAACTTTTATTACTATTTTTACTGTTGACTTGCAATTTCATGTTTCAAACTAACATGGATAAAAAATGATACAGTCCCTTCTTGATATTTAAATATTGGGCCACAGATGCCATACTTAAACATAAAAGACCTACTCATGTACGTACATGAGGCCTTGGTGATATGCCACAAGGCAGTGATGCAATAGATTTAGAATTTGTCTTCATATTCTCCTATCCATTCTTAAAAACTTTTAAACACTGAACTGTTTTCATTAAGCATTTTCTTTTTTTTTTTTTAATTAAAAATAAGGCTATAAACTGATATTTATAATATTGCTGTGTTATTAGCCATTTGGTTCTATTTGTATTCTGTATCTTAATCAGTATTTTCACAGGCATTTAAAGAAAAAAAAATAGTTTCTAGGTATTCAGTCTCTTAATGAAATCCCTGAGACTACAGAAATGATTAAAATAATAGAATAGTTTTTGTCTTACATTTAGGCATTCAAAATAATTACATTATTAGTACCTCCATAAAGTACTTCTTACATTTTTTTTTAGGGTGGGCAGACAGTCAGTTTATGGTCAAAATGAGCCTCCCCTTCAGTAATCTGAGTCTTACTGGAATTGAACAACTAGGCAAGAGAAGCTACAAAATAGAATATAGAAATGCAGCCACCAAAAATTAGTATTTTAAAAGACTTAACTTATTTTGAGTAATTACGTTGAAACAACTATGTTACTCGCTAAGAAGTTTAACAACAGTTATCATATTCAGGCACTTTGAATGGAAATCTCCCTTATGGACACTACCTGAAGAAAATAATTTTATTTAGGCAACACTGAAGTAACATACTAATTTTAATGTGTATTTTGTTAAAATATATTTTATAGTGCATTAAAAAGGGCATCACAGAACTGGCTCCTAGAATTTAGAAGAAATAAATTTCAACTGCAGACTAGCACAGACACTTTAAAATATGGTTAAACCAGAGTTTTGTATCATAACTGACTAAATGGAAAAAGACTCAGTCAATTCCTTTTTTTTTTTCTTTTTGAGTTCTGTTTTCTCTCACTTCATAAAAATACAAATGCTGCTTTTAAACATACAGTTATGAAAGGGACCCTTAAGTAATCCCCACTGAGACTAATACTATGTTTTATAAGAATAATTTTAAATATAGTTAGTGTCTGAATTTTTTGAAGTATACTGGCAACTGCTACTCAAAAATTAAAGTACTTTAGGGGCAAATTTTAAATTAATTCAAAAGTTCAATGCATTATATAAACTGGATTATAGCAACAGCCTGTTCATGTGAGACATTATTGGTGTTTTTCAGAAAATATGAAATGTTTTAAACATTTAAATTAAATTATATTCCAATAATAAGCCAAAAATAGATTCATGTTAAATACAAGATCTGCAGTTGTTTTTATCAAGTAAATGTACTGCTAACTGCAAATCAAATAATCTGTTGGGAATGGTATTCACCATCGCAGTGTGAAATTAACAGATATTGTTTGAAACAAAAGATAAAAATGTAAAATGACAATATATTTTTTTCATAGTTTTCAGGTTTATCAAAATACAAAAACAAATTGCAATTGCCCTAATGCTCATAATATGATCATAGCTACATAGTTTACATGTAATAATTTATTTGCACTTTAAATCATTCTTGAGCTGCAAACAAGTTTTTAGATTTAATATTTCAAAAACTACTTTTGCTGTGTGGTAGCTCACTGAAGAGGTACCTAGCACACCGTTTTCAGTGCAGGGGTTAACATGTGCACTGAAGGAATAAAGCTTTATGCTATTTTTTAAAGGTCATATAAAACAGAAAATACAAGAGAACAGAAGCTGGGTCCTGGGTCAAACGAAAGTTCAGTATAATAATATAGTTTCCTAAAATAGTAAATACAGTAAATGAATAAACAAGAACCTGAAAATGTATTTCTGGCAACACAGACAGAGGTTGTGGCCATTTCAATTTTTGTTATATCATAAATCTATTTGTGTTTTGGTACTCAGAAATTAGGTGCATTTTTCCAAAGATTAACTGAAGCTCCTCTCTCTAGAGATAAAAAGTATAACATTAAACTTTCTATTATGATTTATAAACTACTGCCAAGTTTGTCACCAAATAATCAAAAAAATCCAAACCACTAAGTTTGCCATTGAAGAAATTAAATTAAAACAAGAGTACATGTGGATCTCGGCACAAGACAAACCCAACCAAAAGTACAACACATCTGTTTTCCACATTTAGGACAACCAACTGGGAACAAATTGTGTACAAATGGTATGATTAAAAAGTGCATCTACATCCAGCTTCCTCTAACTGGCTATTATACTACATTATTTTTAAGGGTACAGGTTAAGGGGGAAAAGCCACCTTCTACTATGACAAAAAATAGTTTGAGAGTTTGTCTCATCTAATTGCTCAAAGAGAAAATCCTTTATTATGTACTGTAGGATAAAGGATTTTCATCTATCTGTTATTTGAGAAATATGCTATTGCAGTAATTTATCTCACCATATGGCTCTTCAAGATGCATGGGAATATCTCAAATCAACCTTTAAATAAAACTACATGGAATTTTTGTGACATTAGGAATACTGATAAAACTTACAGAAAGATTTTTTTTTTTAATACAATTATGAATTATATATGGTGCTGATTGTTCAAGGGCTCCTTTCTGCTTCAGGAATTACTTCTGACAAAGTTTTAATTTGACTTTTTGCTATTAGCAATTTCTACTGAAAACTCCAGACAATTCAAAATAATTTTGAAAGAGAAATTGAAAGGTACATTTATTTAAATTATATAAATTAAGGAAGAGATTGTAAACCAGCAATGCATGAGGATGAAGTCTTTTTAACTAAAAAATGTATTTACTACCTGTTCCATTCTGTCTATCCATAATTGCTGCATTTATCCCCCCAAAAATGCATTTCCCTTCCAAGTAACACTGTACAAAAGATATGGTGTTTTAAAAATGGATTTTAAAAGGCTAAAATTAGGAAATAAATGCTTTAGTGAGATCAAGTATTAGAGAGATTTGCTAAACCAAGTGAAAAGCAGAAATGAAACATTCTTTTGTGAGGAAATATCCACAGTATGCTTATGATTTACATAACAAATGCTAAATATTGGAGAAAAAACTCAAGCAACTGTGATGGGATTTATCTGTATTATTCAGTAGGAAGACTTGATCCCCTGATAATGAAAATATTGTATTTGAATGTAGAAACCATATGTATGCTAAATATTAAAACATTAGAGTTTAGCAGCATTTTGAAAAATTATTTTAGCATTGTTAGCTCTCCTTTAGCAGTTAGTACTCACTTCTCAGAAAAGAATCCATAATCGAGTTATGAGAAAAAAAAATGCAATTTACAGTTATGTTTTGCATTGTGACAGTTGGACTTGACTCAGCAAAGACATCTACTTGTAACAGCTATGCCCCATCTATAACATTTTAAAATAAAAACTATATAATTCAAATAGTTTGCTGAAACTTGTTTTTTGCTTCAGTAAACATCCTCATAGAAAAAAGAACTTTTTAAAAAAATCATGCCCTCAAAGACACTAAACATCAGTAAATGATGAACAGAGGCAATACAAAAAAGGAATATTCACAATTTTAGAAAACAGAAAGGCTATACATCTAGAGAGCTCTTTTTCAATATTCAGAATCTTAAAGGTATCAGTAAAATACCACTCAGATCCTTGTGTCAAGCATTTAATCTGAAAAGCTTTGTGCGATTACTTTACAGCTGGAACTTGAGACTTTTTAAGTTAGACAAAATCCAGGACTATTAGGCAATGGAAATTCTACAAGACAACTATCAAGACAACTGTCATCTTCTGTAGGTTACTTGACAGAAATAGTTATAAGATAAAAATATTCCCTGAACTGTGCTAACTGCACTCCTATTAATGACAGTTTGGGTATTCCGGCTTTTCAGAAATTTCTTAAGTGATTCCTCATGGTGAAGCTTTACAAAGTGCTGATTTTTCAACACTTCCTTCAAACTTGTTCAAAAGAGTGTGTTTCGGGGGTTTTTTGGGGGGGAATTGGTGCTGTTTGGTTTGTTTTTATTTTTTTTCCTTTTTTTTCTTAGTGTAAGCCTCCAATTTAAAGTTTGCCTTGAACTGACTCTGCGCATAAAGACAAAAAACATTGGTCTAACTACTTTTCTAAAGTGGAAGTAATCGGTAGAAACTTATCTTTCACTACTAGTAAGAATGCAGTTTTAAGTAATTCTTAGTAAATCTGCACTTAACATTACTGCAAGATCAGATGCTTAAAACATCTAGTCCAGTTTCACAGGCTAGTTTCATCAAATCTTTGAAAACAAAATCTCACTTTTGTGTTTCACAGTGCACAGCACTACGCACCACTACAAACTTTATAAGTAATAATTTACTTAAACCAAATTCCCAGTGCTAAGGATATCAATAAAACCCAGAACTAGAGCATAAAATTGAAAAGACAGTTACACAATTCTGTGTGTACTTGCTGCCCTGGGTCCCTGCTATACATCTTCACATCAACCTAATTCATTTGACACACAGTCTCCCCACAGCTGACAAAGCCTAGCTTTCTTACTAGTTCTTAGTAAAAGCTTAAATGCAAAACCTTTTATGTTTAAGTAAAGTTAAGGTTGTGACACAAATAAACAAAAGGCAGGAAATTCTAACGCTAACATTCCATGCTTAATTCATGATTGATTAACAAAAGGGCAAAATGATATGAGGAACTAACATCAGCTTTAATTTCACTCTGTCTGTGTTCTTGGGCAAACAGGTGTTTATCTCAAAGATAATATTAATTCAGTCTCTCCTGTCAGTCTAGGTAAATTGTAGTGATTATTTAGCATTTAACAATGTGCTGAATGTAAAGAAACTTTTAAACTCACTTTCAGCATCTCAGCATGTTACGCTGTAACAAACATCATATATTAAAATGGATTTTTAGAGAATTATACTAGACAAACATAAATAAAAATATAAATCTACAATTTTTTCAGACAAATTAAACATTTTGTAATGTAGCATGAAATACAGCAACATATTTTTTTTCTCACAAGTTAACAACTCTTAGTATGTACACATACTTCAATTCCTCTTTGAATCCTCTTCTGTCTGCCTTTTTGTATAATATAACAAAACATTCTTCTAGACAGCAAAATGTCAGAGAGAGTAATGCTGTCTATTATCAGGGTGTAGAGGTTTTTAATTAATCTTTTAGGCTTCAAAAGAAAATTTAGTATTTGAGTGTGTTTCAAAAACGCTAATTGTATATAAGCATGTCTGTTAGTTTTGCATACCGTCTTACTGTATAAATTGGAAAACAAAAGGATGAAATGAATAAAATGACAAAGTTCACACTTCAGGGTTTTGCTAGAGTATACAAAATTACCTCACACATATATACCTATAGCATTAATTTCAGGGCAACAATAACAGTTTTTGCTGTAATTTTCTTTATCTACTGCAACTTTTTTTTTTTTTTGCTTAATTAATGTCCCAAATGATTACAAATTTTGCTGGAAATTAGCAATGTTACTTATTTTTTTCTAGTTGAATTGCTAAGCAATTTTGATCCTGTCCCAGAGGTCAAACCTCCACTAAACTCCTGTAGCATCAAAAATTGATGTTGAACAATTTCAAAGAGGACTTTTAAAATTCTCCATCTGTACTCCATGCCTGCATCTGCACTTCATCAAACTGCAAGAAATCTGGTTACCAGCTCTAGGTATATTTTAAAAACACATTGAAAATGTGTACAGTTACAATTAAAAGTTGGTATCAAGATTTTAATTTCCAAAGCAAGGACAAATTATATGTTTCACCCTTGGAAGTATCAAACAAAAAAGTACAGTTGCATACAGCTGTACGCTCCCACCCAGCCACAGCCTCACAGAGCTTCAGACACTACTTACCTACTTCTTGGTGGAGTCTGAACAACTATGCATGTGAAGTTGTAAGGTTTTGTAAGACAACAGGAAATCATCTGAGTGATCCCACAAGAAGTCAGGCACACAGTTCTCAGCTGATTACCTCTACATGCCACAAATACAAAGGTGCAGAGGACATCAGGCCTTGAAAAATCTCCAAGGAAGAGAATGGCTACTCTTTTCCCTTTGTAGAAGAGAGGCAGCTTTTTTGATAAAGCAAGTTCAGCAACAAACTGAGCTCACAGCACTGTAAGTAGCTCACTTTTTTAACTTAACAGTACCACAAACAATTGTGGAAAAGTCTTCCACTGAAGTACAAGGAAATAAATGAAAAAGGAAGAAAGGGGTCAAGCCTGGCTCCACCCTGCAACACTTTTGTTATCCTAATAAATATTCATCTGCTATCACATTTTTAATCTAAGGCAAAGTTTTGAATTCCTTACAAAGCATAAATCATGCTTATAAATTCTACTTTGCTACAGTTTATTTTGCATTTTCAGCTCAGATATCACAAGCAAATGAATATATTTGCCAGGGTGGCATGCTGAGATATGCTGACGATAATAAGGATAATCAATTAGTCTTAATAGTGTATTAAACATCAGTCAATATCACAGCTGTTTTGCTGGATATCTTACTGATCCTTATTAGCATAAATAGCAAATTTTTAAAGTGAATAGTAAAAACTAATATCAACACTATCAACTGAAATTGTTCTTAAAGACCCAGTAACTGACTGCAATAATGCGGAATCACTGTAGAATCCAATACATTAGTGACAGGTGAGCCTTAGTCCACAGAAGTCAACAGAAGCTCAGGTTGGATGACTATGGTTGCCAAGGTAAACATCCAAACTCCACACATATTCTTCACTAATTCGTTCTGTGAAACACACTTCCCATTTTTCATCTAGCCATAGACACTTCCTTTCCCCTCTCTCCATTCTTTCATAAACAAGACCTTCTCTATCCTCAGTTTCTTTGCTTCAGTTTCCCAGAGTGTGAATCTACTTTTGGGAGAAACTCTGTTTTCCTCTCAATAACTGAAGCCAATGAAGAGTGAAAGCAGTTTGAGAAATTATTGGTCCTCAAGATGTGGATTCCCTTATTCCCATGATACGGGACTTTCTACAGAGGTTGTTGAAGTCAGAAAGGACAAAAGTACAGCTAGTATACCTATAATACACAAATAGACAATCTCACTTCCAACTGACATCCTGCACCTCTGACCCTGTAACATTCACAAGGAACATCATCATTGTCACTTTGTGTTCTACAGACAAGTGCCCTCCCTGAACTTCCAGCAGACTTTTCCCATTTCACAAATTCACAAATTCATCTTGGTCAAGTGGTAGCAAGCCAAGAAAATATATGTTTTCAATTTTGGCAAGATCTGCTCTGCATGTTGAAGTACAAAAAACTGCAGATGAGAGAAAATGGTGGTATAGGTCCATGCTCCTCCTCTCCAATGCCCCAAAACTCCCACAAGTGCTACAGCTCTATTGTCAGCTCACAGTCAAATACTGCAGTCATGAGGAGAGCTGAACTCTGCAGACCAATATAACCTTGAATATACCCATGCAAACTCCAGTGAAGTGCAAAATCTAAAGGGGAAAAGAGAATGAGACCACTGGAAAGGTAGTTTATCACTTTGAAATAGTAGTTATTTATAAAAGCTATGGAGCAAAAAGTTAAAATTAAAAAAAGATTGAATGAGAAACGAAATAATCAGAAAATCTGAGATGTACACCTCAAATATACAATTTGTAAATCCTACTGAAGTTTAGGCATGTAAGTGGGAGATAAGATGTTTTAGAATTTGGCCTTATTGCAGAAATAAGTGTCTTATTTGAGATCAGTATCCTATTTGAAAAAAAAAAAACCAACAACCCAAAAGCAAGATAAAACAAAGCAGCCTCTTCAAACACACAAGTGCTAAGAAGTTTTCCTGTTCCAAATACAAACTCTGTCTCTCTGTGGCCTTTCGGACAGAAAACCTAATTCCTAAGATGTTCCTCTTTATTTTATCACAACAGCATTTTTAAGGGATCATCAAGTTCATTCAAATTTAACGGCCTACAATAGGCAATCAATCCACACTCACAGTTGCTTAGTTATGCTTTTACAGCATCTAGAAAAGCACACATATTTTTGTATTTTCTCTCAAATGCTTTCCTGGTCTCCAGGACAATTCAAAGGGCACTCTACCCAGTCTCCCAGTAACTGCCGATTCTAGAAGCAACACTTTGCAGCACATATGTACACTGACTTTCACACTTATAACCACAGGTATTTTTCAGCATGTTAAACACTTTTTCTATGTTTTCTATTTTTATGGACAAAGTTTTTAAAATTTTTATCTATACATTTTCAATGCATTTATAAGAGTCTGTGTACAAAGCTAGTAGAGCCCAATTTTCACAAAAACAAAGATATAGGTATATTACGTACCATAGTCAGTGATCTTACAGGACACTAAATACAGCTCTTTTAGGTTCCGGCCTTCTTTGGCAATCACCTCCACACATCTGGAAGATACATATAGTAAAATCACACTTAAAAGACAATAGTTCATTTTTAAATAGCAAGAGCACAATCCACAAGTGTAATGTACTGTATCTCAATTTCTTCATTTTGTGAATTGTTCCATATAATTCACTGAAAATGCATATGGCTACATGTATACACTGGAGAAAAATATTATTTTTCATTGAACGCTTTATACCAATATTCCCATATGTCTTTGAACATGTGAGTTGCTTGAAATATATACAAGCAAGTCCTTTGGAAAACAATATAAACATGAATTTCCATTTCTTTATTACTGGTTAAATTTGGAAAGCTTTTATTGCAAGATTTAAGCTTTGAGAGTTTTCTTCTAGGAAAGAACTATATATGCATGATAATGAGGACAAAAGATAAGAAAATGTAATTTTAAATTCACGTTTGTATTTCTTCAATGGTTATTGCAAGAGTCAGTATTTATCAGGTCATGAAATGCTACATGCCATTGATGTTCATATGTTGCTAGAGAAGCTTGTATACGTGAGAAGACAGGTCATTTGTTTGCCTTGTCACAACTATGATGAATTTGCAATGAAACATGGAAGCTTTTTTCTGTTAATCTCCTCTTTCATTTCTTGGAAGCAAGAAAGTTAATATGAAAATTAAAATTGTCTTGTAAAATATGAGCTTATTGTATACCTGTGACCAAGTCTATACTAATGTTATGTTTACAACTGCATTGTTTATAGTGTATGACTCAAAAATATAGTTCATAAAATATATTTTCAGTTCCATTAATGTAAAATGCACCACTGCTCATTCGATCAACTATTATGATTATTGTGCTATTCTCTACAGGTATTTTAAAAAGTGTATGTTATAGGGGAAATTGGAAGAATTTATTCTGATCTAACATAGTCTTCTTTAATTTTCAGATCAATTACCCAATCATCAACTCTGCCTCTTAAATCAACGCTCCTACAGTACAAGAAATTAAATTAATGCACAATTTGAAATAAATAGTTATTGCTGAATTTGTCTTTGAATATTGAATATTGAACTTTTGGAAAATACACCTACACTTATCGCCACCAACAGATTATCTCCCAATCTCATTTAACTGTTCATGCTGCCAATTTAAATTCTAATTCTAATTCTTATAGCTTACAATAACACAATAACTGATTATCGCCCTTCATATCTATTCGTCCCCTCTCTGCTTTCTTCTTCTAAAATCTTGAACAAAAATTCACTACAACTAATAAAATAGCACGCCTCTGACAGAGTACCTTAATCATAGTTCCCTTATCAATATTATAAATTTTTGACCCTTGAAAACTGTGAGAGTCTAATATTTAGAAAACTTTTGTAATGTTTGTCATTGGGAAAAGGTTGCCTTGTTTTATGAATACACAAAGAAAGGAGAGAAATATTTAACAAGGTAAGCCTGACATGGAAGAAAAACAGGGTGAACCTCCAGGTTCTATATATGTTTAAACTCACAACTTCTCTACTATGAAAATTAGCAAGGATGACAGTTATTTTTCTAAACCAACCTCAGAATTATAGATTTTCATCAGGTTATTTTCCTAAAAATCAGACAGGATTTAGAGCATTAAACACATTTTATATATGTGGTAAAATTCTTCTGTTCTTGTAAGACATGATTTTGAATGAGATGCTTCTCTTTATTAACTGGCTTTTTGAGATCAACTAGGCCATGAAAAAGATTTTTAATTATTTATTCCAGAAAAATGCTTCCTTATAATGAGATTTTATTGCTAATAGTACTAATATGAATAAACAGAAAATTGTTATCCTGAATTTTATTACACTGTATGTTCAATAGACATTTCAACAAATAAGGTAGAATTCAAAAGCGAATGGACCTTGCAGTTAAAAGAAGCTTTTATTAATTCTTATTGCATATATCATTTAGCAGAATACTGAGATTATGATTTTATGGATAAAAATTCTGAACCTAGAAAAAACTAAAAAAAAAAAAAATCTAATGACTTTGCAATTTTTCAAATTATTTCTCATAATTTTTACTTACTGAGAAACAATTACTTGATCAAAAATACAATATAGCAATGTGTCTAATAATAGCACCACAAGACAGTCAAGATTACATAAAAGACTACCTTCTACAACTTCAGTTACATAAATTTTCAGTCACTCAGGGTATTATCTGCAAATCTTCATTTGCATCCTTCAGTATCGTTGTATGCTTAAATCTCAGGATGTTGTCCATTCTCTGCTTTCAAACAAAATTGGTTCAGCTGTGAAGAAAGGAAGTTCTAATTTCTGTCTCCTGTTCCATAAGGGTGCCAGTATATATCTACAAGGTTGTCTTAACAAATGAAGAGTGCTAGAAATGCAGTGTTTGAGAAGAAATTTTAGATGCACTCAGTCACTTGATTAGAGGAGCAAAGAACAAAAGTATTTGCCTGTGTGGTCTTTATAATTACATCCTTTAATCCTTCCAGATAGTGCCAGCTCTAAGGGTTAAAAGTCTTTTCAAATGGCTTGAGTGACTCCAATCCTGTTCTTAGTGACAGCTCAGAGTCTAAATGAAATACTGTTCACTTTCTCCTAAAGAATGAAGTAATGACACATCTATTTTGGAGAAGAAAAAATTTAAATATAGCTGAAATATTGAACTTATAAATTTTTTTGTCTGTCTTCTATAACTTTTGTAAATCAATCTAGATTCAGTTTTAATTTCTATTATCCTTTCTATAGATCATCCCTATGTAAATCAACTTGCAGAGACAGAAGAAACACTTTATATGGCCTCATTAGCCTCTGCTCTGTAGAGGGTCACACAATACATAATTGTTAGTAACAACTGATTTCTTTACAACATAAGGAAAAACAAGAGTAGTTGTGTTTTTATTACTTTTACCTTTTAATCTTTGTTAAACATGACAGCAAAGAAAAAGGTTAAAAGAACAAAATGAAATTAACCATTTCTAGAAAGCAAGGATCAAGTCTTGTTAATTCTGTTGTAATAATCCATCAAAATTATATCAGATTATTACCATATCTATCTTTGGAAGTCTTTATATTTACAATGTTGTTGAATTAGACAACAAAGAAGCCTATATCTTAAACACATCAGCATAACACTGGTAAATAAGAGAAACAAAGTTATTATTTAAAGCAGTAGCAAAAGAGAGAAGTGAGCAAAATAGATAGCCCTGAAAAGCTTGGAGAGTAACGCCTATCTGTCAGGGAGCTAACACAATGTCTCTTGGACATGGTAACAACAGCTATGGGCCAAGGCACAGAGAAGATCTTTTAAATCTCTTAACCCAAGGTTACCAAATAAACTTTTATCCTACTCATTTTAATAACAAAAAGACACATAACATCCAGATGAAGTAGTGAAGTTACAGGGACACGGATATTTCTTCTACATTTTTCCTCCAAATGTATTAAAATATAAACATTCTTCCAGGAAGAAAAGTAATTTTCACACTAAAAATAACTTAATACCAAGAATGACACAAGGATTCATTAACCAAGGAATAAAGAAATAAGACTATAATTAGAGCTTGGATAATGTAACAGTTTGGATGAGAGCTGGCCAAAACTAAAATCTCTTTACTTCTCACTTTGTCAAAGAGTATTATTTAGAAGCATGTAAGACATGAAAATATATATATAAGAAAAGAACATGAAATATGGGAAGAAACTGATTATTCATTAAACCTGAAAGTAATAGAAAACAATTTTTTATACCAAGCTTTCTCTTTATCTACTCAATATTTTATGAATGCTGTTCTCTGATAGACTGATGTGCAATTCAGCTTTATTGCATTTGATTCTAAATGTAAGAAATTAATATCACACACTATGACATTTACAGTGCAATCAGGAGCAAGAAAAAGGCAAAGATCAGAAATTGATTTGACAAAACCAAGCCAATCAATATTTCAGAAACCAGGACTATAACTAAAACCATAGCTATCTACTGTTAATACAAAATAGTTACACCACCACAGCCAACTAGAGCTTGCTCAGTACTGTGTTGAACACATTAACATTCTAACATCCCAAAGTTCATTATGTTCAGAGACTAACAAACCTAAGACTGCTTCTTACTGTTATAATTTTTAAAAATGTCCCCCTCCTTGAAAAACTAAGCAAATCTCAAGAAGAAAACAGTGTAACTATAATGTTGATAGAATTCCAGGAATTAATACCAGGAAAAAACTCTCAAGCTTGTCTACTAACATGTACTTGCATATACTGCTTTTCCCATCTGTCTGTATACATGACCAAAAAATTACTTAAGCGTACAAAGATTTACTAGTATAAAGCTTCTCTGTAAACAAGTCTTACTCAAAAGTAACAAAAACTGCATGACTGAGACACAGATATGTCTACTGCTAACTACAAATTTAGGCCTATCATCTTGATGGGTCTAATGTATCACATATAAATCTGTGCAAAGGATGCACAAAAGGTTTCGGAATTTCCATGATGTAATGCAAAATGTAAGAGCTTAAATATATTTTTAAAAACTCATAAATTGGAAAAAAAGTAATTCAAACTTCTTCTCTTAGTCAACTGATCCCTACATTCTTTGACTTAAATTAAAGCTTAAGGTTAATGAATTAAATTGTGCAAGCTTCAACCTATAAGAAAAGATACAAAAGATCCTCGAGTTATGGAAAATAATTGTATTTTCCATATACATACACAGCTTTTATGTTTTCAGACTATTTCTAAAAACATCGGAAAATCATATTTGTGACAACTGAAAGGAACTAATGAGAAAATATGACTACAGTGTCTGGGGCATAAGTGGTCCTAGGAGACCTTGTTACAGTCTGAGATGCTCTTCAGTCCTGCATGAAACTAATTGGAGTTGCCATATACTGGTTAAGAGATCACAGTTTGAGGGAGTGAGTTTCACTCATTGTAGAGGAGTAACAAACACAAAACATTAACACACTTCCTTGTAAGATTCAAAATGAACATCAGACTGTTTACATGGCTTCTTTGCATTTGACTGGCATACATTTGTCTCTAAGTAGTAAAGTGAACTCCTTACTGCCCCTCAAAACCTACCCAAGACCACTACTGTGAACTGAAAGAGAGCTAGGAAAGAACAAGAACACTAAAGTATACAATGGAAAACCAGAAACTTTCCACAAAGAAATACATGGAGCTCCTCAAAAACTAGTGTTTCAAAGGTTAAACTCAGTTAGAAAATAGCAGCTGCCTATAAAACACAATTTTGATCACTTAAACATTCCTATGGAGAGCAATAATGCAATATAACAACCCAGTCTCTCCCATAACAGAACAAAACCTCTTACCACAGAAGAATATAAAGAGGTTTAAGAAATGGACATAATCTGAGGCCTTCTGCACTAAGAAAGATAATTTGAAGGCTAAAGTAGTGAAAGTACTAACATTTTATTGAGAAAACTATGAATCCTCATAAAACCCTCATAACAATAACTTATGAACTTCACACACTGATGGATGCATATTCTTGGTTCAGGATTCTCTTTTATTGATAATTTTATTTGCATTATGAACAATGTTATCTCCTTCAATATATTGGTCTTCTAATACTTTATACTAATAAGAGGTATGATTTTCACTTGTCTTTCAGTTATCCTGGTATAGTTTTTACTACCATTTTAACACTCCAATCACATTCAAAATATGAATCTTAAAATTGTTTTTAATTTGAACATCAAGAACTGCATCTATAAGGAACAACATTAATCACAGAGCCGGTTAAACAGGGTGAAACTTTCAATCAAAAGCACAAATTGAATTTGAAAAGCACTTTTGTCTGGAACCAATATGCAAAGTGTCACTAGTTATACAAGTCAACAGTAATTATCTTAGGGCAGTCATTACGTTGTGATTAGCAGGGAGATATTCTTCAGAAAATTGATAGAATTTAAAAATAGGTTTACCAAATGGTTTTGCCACTTACAGCACAGGAAAATAGATAAGTTTTTTTTCACACTGGAACTCAAAAACTACAGAGGTAAGAGCAGACAGGTCCCACAGTGTCTGCTTGTGCTCTGAACTAGTCAGAAGCGGAGCAAGCTCCAATCAGAGGGCTACACGGATAAATTAATCAGCACTGTGCTTAAGTTATTATGCCCTGTCTTTCAGCAATAAATATCAATTTTCAAATATTTATTAGTAGTCTTATCTAAAATTAAATGTCTTTATAATTCTTGTTACACTGACTGCATGTAAATCCAGCAAGCAATTAAGACAAGAAAGGAGAGGTTTAGCAAATCGTTTAATTCTACTATCTGACACTTACATGTAGTAGTATTCCAGGTGGCCTTCCTTTCTGACTTGGAGGAATTAGATATCATAATGGACTTAACAAAAATAAAAAATATGAAAATTAATTTTATTCTAAAACCCTAACGGATCTGATTTTCCACACCTAACCATGCTGAAGTGTGGAAGATAATTAAATGATATGTCTTATTTTTTAATATCTTTGAAATATTTTCAAATTCAGATTTGAGATTAAAAAACCTATTTGACACAGAACTTAAACTGTTTCTTAAATCCATTGTGGCAACTTGTCTACTGTTGTCAGCAAAACCAAGGAACTGTTAACTACCAGCAAGCCAACGGACATTTCTTAGCAAGCATTATGTTTTGTATTATACAGACAAATAATGGCTTCCTTCCTGAACTGTTTCAGTTGTGCCTTTCCACTAGAAAACTGGTAAGTACCTGCTTTACACATACAATACAGCTGGACTACTCTGCTATATTAGGTCACTGGTATAGAAAAGCAAATGCCTACATACATGTTGCTTCTTCAAACAGTTAATATCATGATAGCTTTTCCTAAGACAAGCATAAAGGTAAGTACCATTATGTTATCTACTTGCAAATGCAGAAATGTACAGATTTAGAAAATAATGACTGCACAGTAGCTATAGACAGGATAGGGAGTTGGCGAATTGTAGATTCTATTTCTATGCATATTACAGAATCCCAGAATGTTAGGGATTGGAAGG
>NW_010307536.1:50394-56604 GCF_000700745.2 Antrostomus carolinensis | reverse complement strand
CTGGTCTAGTGAAAAGTGTCCCTGCTCATGGTAGGCGGTTTGGAACCAGATGATCTTTAAGGTACCTTCCAACCCAAACCATTCTACGATTCTATAAACCATAGTTCTAACAGCTACTTATAGCAGAGATTCCTGGGCAGCGAAATGACAGTCAATGGACTTGCATGAGAAGAGAACATGACATGAGCTTATGGAATTTTTATTTGCTTAATCTTCAAGTGATAAAGATGAAGATTACCACTGAGGGCTGCCCCATAGATAAGACTGTCATGTAAAAACAGGGGAAGCTAAATTAATCCTAAAACTATATGCAACTGGAAATCACTTCAAGTAAGCAACAGCCTAGTGAAGAGGAGCCTAAATAATCATAAGACTTTTACAGGGATTAATTGGTCTTTAACCAGGAAGTCCATTCGAAATTACCAAGAATTAATTTTTGTGTACTTTAGGATTAGAAACAATTGACTAAAGGACAAGTTACAGGAACGTAAGAAAAAGGAGATAGAAAATATGAGGCATTTATCCCACACTTTGGTGTTCCAGTAAATTGACTGGGTAGTTGTCTAAACCATCTCTCATTGCTGTGAAAAAGCATTTCAAAACTTTTTGCGTCACGGATAACATATAGCCAAAATAATTGCTCAAAGACAAGGGTTTAAGGAGGGTAAGGTTTACAGTAGTGAAATAACTGTTTCTTTTCCCACCAGTGCACTTGCGGGAGACATCTGTAGTGAACAGATGATTGAACATTAAAATTTGGACATCTGTTAGATGAAAACTGTGTTCATTTTTATAGGACACCAGTGAAAATTTTCTATATAGTTACTAAAATTGTTGGATGGTTTTGAGAAAATGTAGTCTTCAGGGGTTTTTGAGTGTTTCTTTTTTTTCAGTGATTTTCTTCATTGTCAGAAACTTTATTTACATTAACTCCCCTTCTTTGCATGCGTTTTGTCTCTCCTATCTTTACTCTTGCCACGTTGCACCAACATTTTTTCTTATTTTCCAAGTGTGCATTTTTGTTCTTTCTTTTTTTTTTTTTTAATTTTCATCTGTCTGCTTATATTTCACAATTACCAGCATCACTGCCATGAGGTTTCTTTTCATCACACATGGATATATATGTGGCAAACTAGAATAAGTCCCTTCTCTTAACATGTTGACTCATAGAGAGATTTATTGGAAAGGGAGTATTTCCTTGTACTGTTTCATTTCAGGAAAATTATGAGTAGGAATGGTTAGACAATTTATGTTGCTGATAATCCATTACAGTAAAACGTCTTTTCTGCTGATGTATGTGCACTTTAAGAAAAAGCACAGAGAGGAGTACAATCAGAACATCTGTGATTACAGCCAGATTCTCATCAAAATAAATAGGAAGGTCTTAGACTGTATAGAAGAAAGTGTGCCACCTATGCTTCCATAGCGTCTTTCATTTTCCACTGTCCTGGTTATAAATACAGTAAAGACAAACCTGAAAAGACTTCTAAAATAATATCAATAATGCTGTTGCATTATTTGTGGGGTTTATGGAAATTTATGGGCTCAGTTCTTGGTTCAGTGTCCCATATATCTAATAGCAATACTTCTATTGTAGCAAATTAACTGATGCTTTGTGAATGATCATTTATTCATAGTCATAATTATTCTTTTAAGTCTCTGTAGCATTTGAACCCTTTTCCATATTATTTTGTTAAACCACGGGACTAGTTTATAACAATATAACTATTTGTTTCTTACACCTTCATTTTTTTTTCAGTATAAACACTATTTTTGAATTGGTATGTTTCTTTTCTCAGATTTGTATGGACTATTTGTACGACTTGATAAATATTAAATTAAAGGGACCTTGCATTTCTTTTCATGTTGATAACAAAATCCATACGATGATATTTTACAAATGCGTATTTTATATAATATGATGTTATATGTATATAAAACTAATCAGATTTAATAATAGGCATCTTTAAAAATACCAAAGTGAAGAAATTGCTGTGATTTGTCAAGGTTTTTCACTGATTTTTTTTTTTTTTTAAATCTCAGCCATCCGCTTGCTTATATTGAATTTAAATTAAACCTTAAATGAGGAACTGATAAATGTATAAAACTAATGAATAAAAATCCTGTTTACCAATTAGTTAAATCCAATTAAAACTTAAGCTGATAATTGTATAAACCTCTTGTATGAAAAAGAAAAAATGGGCTCAGAGCTGTTGTCTACAGTTTGTGTTGGAAGATATTTTTATTGGGAACTGTTACTGCATTGAGAGATTGAGTAAAATGCTAATTTAATTGTGGTAAATCAATGGTATTTGTAGGTTGTTGCCTATTGTCAACAACAAAAGAACAGTCGCAAATCTAAGGGGAGAACTGGTGTTCAAAAGTCAGCATGGGTACATCTATTACTCACTAACATGAAAAATGTGTTACTTTTAGAAGCTGCAATTCTATGATAGTTATCCAGAAGATATCTCTCCTGAAAGACAGATCAGATCTGGATAGTCTGTGTTATAGTACAGTGCAAAATCTATATTTCCTCAGTGGTGATTTGATCCTTTCTCACTTCCAGAATTTGTTATGACAAAATAAAATTTTCACAAGGCACAGAGCCCAAGTAGGTAGTAGGCTTTTCACAGAGCAAAGTTCTTCAGTGATTATTTACAGATGGGGGATATATACCTCAGTTGCTAAATTTTGGACTGGTTTTGAAGGCTTTTCTGAATTATACAAAATTAACTCACAGAGGCATATTATAGTTCTATTGCTCCACAGTCTTTCACTCAGCAATAGTCTCCATGCTTCAATTTCACCAGCATATTTGATATTTTTTAAAGTTAAAAAATAACAAATCCCAGTAATAGAATTATCAAATGACATTAATATAAAACATAGAAGCGGAGTAGTAAGCACAATTATTCTCTATCTGCTACATCCTCTGTTAATCGAGGGGTGATTGAGACTAAAATGAAATGCATTCTGTTACATCTGCACCGTAATCAAAAAGCTTCTCCTTTAATTTAAATACTGACTGAAATAACTGCCTGAGAACAGTTACTCAGAATTATTGCTATTCCTACGTAACAGAGTTCACAGTCGTGGCTTCATTAGTGAAGCGGAATGATGTCACTTTAGTGAATGCACAATATTAATACTAATAATAAAAAAAGCTGGGTGAATGAATATAGAACCTTATGCCACTGTTGCCATTAGTTCTTTTTTCTTTGTTACCGCTTTCATTTTCATGACCTAAACTCCTGTGGGCTGGGCTACAGGACCATGAATCAGGCATTGTAGGAAAACTTTTTGCCCAATTTGGCAGAAAGGTAAGGACAACTGAGGGCTGCTGGTGCATTTTGCAGATATAAAGAAGATGGTAGTTCTTAGAATTCATTATAGTTCTTCAGAATTCATTGTAGGAAAGGAAGAGTCTCCTGGACCTACGATGGCTTTTCCTTTCCTTATTTCCTCCTGCCATGGAGAGAAGGATTTGCTTTACCCCACTAATTTACTAGACAATACAACTGATTCAAAGCAGGAATTGCTGGAAGTTGCTAACCTGCCATAGTTGCATTTGGTGTACAGCAAATCTTTCTCCACTGAAGGGGAAAGAGAGCTCACTGTGAATAAGCTGTGGAGTTGAAAGGGCAGCGGGTCTGCAGAAGAGCTAGGGATGTCAGCACTGGAGCAATTCTTTTTGTTCCAATTCTTGTAGGGCGTATAGCTAGCTTCCTTACCTTACTCCTATCTCCTTTGTCTTTTCACCATATATGGCCTTTTTGCACGGTAGATTTATGCTCTTTGTTATCTGTTAAAGCCAGTCCTATCAGCTATCAGTGCTGCATTGCCTTAGTAACCTGTACTCAAACATTTTGCATCTGTGCTTGAAACCTGCAGGCATCGTCCTGTTCTTTTACTTTCATGGCCTCTGCTATGATCTTACTCTTTATTTTGGGAGTCCCTGCTACTAATGGAAACTGATGATATTGTGGCTAGCTAACAAAAGTTTGCTAGTCCCGAGGAAATTCAATACCCTGACTCATGCTCAGGACTATCCACCTAAGGTGTCTAAAAAATAGACAGTTGTCAAACAGTGGTTATCTCTTTTGCTAATTATAAGCCCATACTGTAATCTATTAGATGATCAGATACCATGTAAATCTGTGTTATTTGGGGATTTTTTTTGATAGTTTTTTTGGGAGTTTTTTAGTTTGTTTGTTTTCAAAGAAAGGAAGTTAAAAGAGTAAAGTAGGACTTGGGAGATTGTGTTTGACTCCCCGATCCTGAGCAAGTTGTTTAAAACTTGGGTATTGCTCAAATGCCTGTTTATATGTACCCTTCATTGTCATGTATATTTTCAGTGTTACATTCCAAGCTTTTTGATACAGTTATTTACACTATGGTAGGACAAGAGGGCACCTAGATATTAAGATGACAGTAACAATAAATATTCACCAATTAAATAAAAAACTCTTTGACTTAGATATAGACTAAGAATCTTTCCTTTTACTAATATCTATGAAGTACCAAGGCAGATCTTCCTCCAAAACCATTTCATTTCAACAAACTAAGTCTAAGTTATTTTTCTATAAATGCTCAAAAGAAACCAATATTTAGGTATATATTCCTCACACATTTATGACAGATTATCAGAGAAATAAAGTGGAGGTAAATAATTCCATTAATTTTAAGTGGTGGAGTTTTTTTGGTTTGTGGGTTGTTTTTTTTTTTTTCTTAAGTGGGAAAGATATGAGAAAAGAGAAGAGAAGAGAAGAGAAGAGAAGAGAAGAGAAGAGAAGAGAAGAGAGAAAAGAGAAAAGAAAAGAAAAGAAAAGAAAAGAAAAGAAAAGAAAAGAAAAGAAAAGAAAAGAAAAGAAAAGAAAAGAAAAGAAAAGAAAAGAAAAGAAAAGAAAAGAAAAGAAAAGAAAAGAAAAGAAAAGAAAAGAAAAGAAAAGAAAAGAAAAGAAAAGAAAAGAAAAGAAAAGAAAAGAAAAGAAAAAAAAAAAAAAAAAAAAAAAAAAAAAAAAGAAAAAAAAAGAAAAAAAAAAAAAAAAAAAGACGAGAAAAGAGAGAAAAGAAAAGAAAAGAAAAGAAAAGAAAAAAGACAAGACCCAGGACCAATGGCACTTCCTTTTCTTATTAACAAAACACGTATATGCTTGGTATGGTATTGAAATGAAGACATGTTAAGCAACATGCTATTGCCATGGATACCAGTGGCAAAACACTCATTTCTCTCCCGGAGTCAAGCTTTGGCCCATCATTTGTGTATACTGAATGAAAACAGTAGGGACAGAGAAAATTTCACTGGGGTTTTCTTTGGAGTTATGTTTTTGAAAGTAAGATGAGTGGTTTGACAATTCAGAGAAGACTTAGCAATATTCTGCTATGTACAATTCAGTCTGATAAATAATTTGAGCTTGAAATTTTAATATAGATAGTTTTGGTTATGTTATGTTTTTTCAAGATTAGCTGTCAAAATATTTTATTATATGAAAGAAATATTTAATAAACCAAGAGGCTTAAGATTGTTCCATTTGAATATTACACATATATGTTGTTATCAGTGGAGAGTATTTAAATATCTTGGGTGACTGTTGTGCAGAGAAACTCTTTATGCCATCCTACTTGTTTTTCTGTGAAAACTTGTGTTGTGTCAGTGCATTCCTAAGTATAAAAACTTAAGGCATTCTAACCTTATTCCAAATCATTAAGCATCCGAGGAGAGAGGGCAGAGAAGGTTTAGTTCTTAGATAGGAAAATTGCTGTTATCTAGCTGCAGGAAAACATCCCCTAAAAAAATAGTATTCCAAGGGAACAGGGGTCCTATAGCTGCATAACAGCTCCCAAAATTGCTCCTCCAGTGCTCAGGAGTTTAGAATAGCTCCCTGCCATTCCCTCCCGGCTTGAGAAGGAACTTGGAAGAGTCTAAAATAACTGGCTGGCCAAGAGTCCATCCTTTAAATTTCATCCTGAGAGTCACAGGTAAGATTCTTCTTTTAGATCTCTGGGTATTTGCGAGGAGATAATTATATGTAAGCTAGTAGCTAAACTACTGTTTTGCTTAGTCAAGAGAAACAGGCACTTGTAAAACACAGCTCATTTGACCGGGTTTAGATGTCCACAAGAGTACAAGATTAATTACACTGAGAAGTGACTATTTATATAGACAGACTAAAAAGTAGTTCAGATGCAGACATCTATATGGTAAAT
>NW_010307536.1:44711-50371 GCF_000700745.2 Antrostomus carolinensis | reverse complement strand
GCTGAAGATTAAACATCTAAATCCTACTAGAGATAGTTTTGTGCTTATTATTGCATTACCATCTGTAGAATCATATATCCAATGGCCAACCCTATTGCTTCATAAGCATTACACTACTGCAGGATCATTTCTGGCTATCTTAATCCACTGGAACTTCCAGCATTTATAAGAGTTATTACAAATGCACACCAATAGGCAAATTTCAGAATTTTTTAAACAAGTACATTTTTACAACAAACAGGAAATCAGTAGGAGATCACTACAGGGCCACAGAATAATTATTTTTCATCTGGTGGATTTTTTCTCTAAGCATGTAATTGAAGAACAAAAATTTGTCGTGGCTCACTTTCTGCAGATTCATAACTGTTCCATTCAAAATGAAGGTACTTGATGACACAACAAATACACATATTTGCTTTATAACATATATTTGGGCAGAGGCAAGATGAAGCAGTAAATGTAATTAAACAAACTGAGATTATCCACTCTTCTTTTACTGTAGAGAAGACAAATGACATTCCAAGCCAAGGACTTGGACCTTCAGCTATCAAGTGAAAAAGGAACTTGCCTTTTATAATTAAGCTACAGTTTCACAATCCATTGAGGACAATATTACATCTGTACACTTACTATAAAGCCGAATAGTGTGGAAACCATAAAAAATGGGGGCAGTACTTTCACAATAATTAGAAATATTTCTTTTCCACTCTCCTTTCTCAATAAATCAACCTACTCAATCTATAGTTAAATAAAACTATTGCACATTTGGAGTGAGTCTGCTATGAAAAGATGGTATGCAACTAAACTATATTGGTTTGGTAGCTTTTTTAAAAAAAAATGCCTCACATATTTTTTGCTTTATCTCTGATTTTTCTTTTCTACAGAAGCCATTAAATGAAAGTCTGAGTTCCAGCTAGCTTAAATGGGACAGTAGAAATTTTCAAAGTACTTTTATAGCAACTTTAGGTCAAGATAAAAAACAAGCCATCAATTCTGTATGTCCAGGGATGTAACAGCTTTTTTACATTTCCCTGATCTATATTTTTATTTCACACTGGGAAAGAAGTATTAGGAGAGGTTTTCAAGGTAATGAATAGAAATTAGGACTTATATGTCTCACTATCCTTTGTGTTTCAGAAAATATCTCCCCTGGTGTATTTAAGGTTTGATCTAGCTTCCACTGAGATGAGTCTCATACTGATTTTTAGGGAGAGCAGGATCAGGACCCTGTTACATTAGCTAAATCCTGACTAGACCAATACAGCTGTGAACTGACAGTGATCACCTGAAGATGAAATGCTAGCTTTAAAAATGAGTATGCTAACTCTTCTATGGCAGAAAGGAAAACCAAAAAAGTGTGCATGTGTAGGGGAGAAATAAGGTGTTGCTGCTAGTTCTGAGCCTGTACAATTAGGGCTTTGATCACCACTCCACCAGTTAAGCAAAGATATAAAATCATACTTAGTGTGTTTCTGCTCATAAAGAGATAAGTAGAAGTTTTTAGTTAGCCATTCAGATCAGTCATTTCTACTGACCTCCTGCAGGAAATAGGTTCTTGATGCAATCTCATACTGATTGAGCTGCCAGACATTAACTGATGACCAGAATTTGAAGGATACTGTTTTAAGAAACCTTGCGAAGCTGTTTCGCAGTTCCTTGTCATGTGCTTAGACCTGAGATACAATGAAAGAGAAAAAATTATGGAAATTGAAGTAATATCATACACATTTCACTTTCTCATTAGGACAAAAATAAAACAAGTGGGATCAAGATGTTGACATAGGGCTTTGGTTTTTGAACAGGAAGGGCACTGACTATGTATTAGGACAAGGAGATATTTATTGTACACTGACCTGCATGTAATCTGTACTGTTTGTGGAGCAGGTTGGCCAGATGCCAGCTCTTGTCTCTGGCTACTTATATTTTACATCTTAAGGACACAGTGAAGTTTTGAAATCAGCCTAAATATTCTGTGTTGAAAACGTAAGACATCTTAATGAATATTCTTCATAGGGGTTAAAAAAATTAAGAACTGAAAGAAATAAAAAGTGTGATATATATTTATATATTTGGGACATATACACTTTGACAACATGTTTCGCTATATATATATGTGCTTGCACTCCTACTGACGCTAATGAAAAAAACATCAGTAGAATTATTTTGGATCTTCATTAGAAATTGCTTATACAAACACATCATAATACCTAGCGCTTCTTAGGATAAAAAGAGAAAAAACTCTTGCCTAGTTTTTAGTAGAATGGGGACTAGATTAAAAGGCAGAGATATTAAGTGATACTTTCAAGGGCAACTTTTCAGAAAATGGGTTTTACCAGAGGAAGAGTGCATAAGAAATAAAATACCATTCAAACCCCACTATGATTTCATACAGAGATTTGTAGTAATTCTCTAAATGTGTTTTAATTTCCCAAACACTCTTATTGTATTAAAAGGGTTTAATTTCTGAGACATAAACTCTGATATATGCCAAAATCTAAGTGCAATTAACATGGCAGTGATGTTTATAGAGAATAAAAACAGAACACAAACCTTAATGTTAACTTGAAATACACTCCTTCTAAGCATTTCAAATTGGTCAAAAGATAAAAGAAAAACCCCTACCGTGCTTAAAAAAAGAATGCAGGTTTTTTTACTTTACTCTGATTCTCAGACTGATGATTTTTATTATGAAAAAATATTCTGAAAGTCCCATTAATATAATAGTTATTTCTGCCAAACTTTATTATTCTTGAAAAATTTCATAAATTTCAGCTTATGTTAGCTATATTAATTTATTAAAAACAAAATTTTCCTCACTACAAGAAAGATGCTAAGGTGCTGGAACGTGTGCAGAGAAGGGCAACGAAGGGCCTGGAGAACAAGTCTTATGAGGGAACTGGGGTTTTACCTGGAGAAAAGGAGGCTGAGGGGAGGCCTTATTGCTCTCCACAACTATCTGAAAGGAGGTTGTAGAGAGGTGGGTGTTGGTCTTTTCTCCCAGGTAACAAGTTGATACAACGAGAGGAAATGGCTTCAGATTGCAGCAGAGGAGGTTTAGATTGGATATTAGGAAAAACTTCTTCACCAAAAGGGTAGTCAAACACTGGAACAGGGTGCCCAGGGAAGTGGTAGAGTCACCTTCCCTGGCACTATTTAAAAGACAGGTAGATGAGGTGCTTAGGGACATGGTTTAGAGATGGGATTGGTAGTGTTGTGTTCATGGTTGGAATCGGTTATCTTAAAGGTCTTTTCCAAACACTACTATTCTGTGATTCTGTGAAATTTCCCATAATCTCATTGCACTGCCAGTGATTCATTATCCTTCTGCATATCTTTCAAGGAGAGAAAAGTAGGAAGTGAGCACTGACAAATCTATTAACATTTATTTACACAAATAGGATCTAGGAACCAGTGTATGTGAAGGAATACATTTGTGGTAGAAATAAATGATGAATACATTGGAAGGATATATTCAACAATTTTAGCTGATTTCTAACCCAGGAAGAGTCTTGATCCAGCCTGTTCAGTACAGATAGGTATTATGCCCATATGGAACAGCTTGCAATATCAGGTTAAATTTGTAAGACATATGATATACTTACCCATTTGAGCAGGCAGCTCTAATTTGGGTATAGGCCAGAATGAGCAGCAAAGCATGGTATCGTTTTTCGCAAGGTGGTGATATTAAGGATCACCATATTGTGGTTTGAGTAAATAGCTTAAAAATGAGGACACTGGTAGAAACACTTGCAGTTTAAAAGTATCAAGAAAAGGCAAATTGTCCCATCCTATGACATGCAGTCTCATTTTAAATAAGGAGTAGTTTTGCATTCTGTATTTTGCAAGGAGCTACCTAGTGATTGTGCACCATCAGTTAGGATCATCATGGTCACATTTGCTTGTAAGACTGGGAAAACTAATTTTTAGCTGTTTCTTGCTAATTTCTTGCCTGCTGTGTTTCACACTTTAGCTTTTAAAGTAAACATGTGATTCTATTGATGAGTTTGGTAACTGGATAAAGGAAGCTGCAACTGGGAATTCTGCACCCTTTGTGTAATGTGGAGTAATGTTTGGGGGGTAAAACACAAACGACTGCTGAAGTTCTCTTCAAGACAGGGCAGGAGACAAGCAAGACCACTGGAGTGTGACTTTGTCAATGGCCAGGTTATTCCACATCTTTCCATAACAGGTGGCATTAATGGAGGTCATTGTTAGAAAACAGGATAATGTAACATCTGTTTGGTATCTTCAGATTTCTGAAATAATTCAGGTTTGGAATGAAGATGAGCATTTGACTCAGATGATGAAGGACCCAGTGGAACTTGTTGCTGATCCCAAAAGCCAGTGGCCTGATTAATTTCTACTGTGAATTCGTTAATTATTCATCATTTGGTTTAAATGCCATTCTCTGCACGCAATCTCAAACAGTGCCACAAAATATAATCCTGTGGACTAAATATGAAAGCCATCCAGTGCCCTCTGTGGCATGCAAATTCTAAAGCCATTTACTTCCTACCATGCAAGAACTGAAAGTATGACAGAGCCATCTGGAGTGCTGAATCTTTTAAGAAAAGATGAACAGTGGAATCCTTCTTTGTTGAAAAAAACCCCCACAAACCACCACCAACATGAAATAAGAAATTAGTATCAGCTTTCACCCGTTAGCTCAAAAAAAGGGTCAGTAGACAGGCACGAAATGGATTAACAGATTCAGAAGAAGACAACCCGTTGGCATTGTCATATTCTTCATTTTCTGTGAAAGTAATACTCAGTATTAACTTCATTTCATAACAGTTAAGTGGCATTTGTCACTGTTAGATGTGGCAATCATCTGTTCTGCTCCTCTGCCTTTTTGAACTGTGAGTTCATTTGCCAGTACATGACAGTGAATCAATTATTTTATGACTCCATTTTATATTTCCCTTTTATATTACATTACAAGCAGTGGAAAAGGAAAAGGAAAACTACTTCATAAATCAGCTTGGCTAACCCACAGTTAGAGCGCTACAATATACATGCAATGATCATATCCTTGAACCAGAGGCAGAACAGAAATGTGCTGTGAATTAAAAATAAATAAATCAAAATGAAAGGAAGCACTACTCAGAAAGAGTTTAATTTAATTAAAGATGTAGCAAGCATTGCTGTTTACAGGCAGTCATTTAATTGCTGACCCATGTACAGAATAGAACCTACTCTGCTCCCACCCCTTCATGCTGAATGATTCAGAGAAATTTTTAATGATGTGCTATGTTTCTACAAAATCAAGTGAGGTTTTTCTCTCCTTTTCCCTCCAGTTGATAAACAGAACAGTAGGATTATTAGAATCTCTGTATTTTCTCTTCTTCTCAGCATTTAAAAAAATGACACGATTGGCTGGGGGAAATATGATTATTTTCAGGTGAGAGAATCTTAGGGTACAGAAACAGGCAGGATACTTTCTCTAAAACGGTTCTGTTTTCAAGTGTTATAAAAAATCCTGGGAAACGCTAAGTGAATCACTGCAGCAGGTGTCATGAAGGATCTGGAGAGTAGGAAAATGTGTCACCTGCAATGTAGAATTCTTAAGAGGAAGCCCAACTGGCTGCCAAAGATGAGGAAAAGCCTTTGCTGTTGCATCCTGTTCAGCTTCTTTGCTGTTAGGCTTCAGTCTGTACATG
>NW_010307536.1:20994-44677 GCF_000700745.2 Antrostomus carolinensis | reverse complement strand
AGCAAAATGCCCTTAACATGCTATGGTCATATAATATGCCTTACCTGTTGTTATGAAGACCATTGACTTCAAGTAGGTCAAGACAAGAAATCAAATTCTCTTTATAGTTTTGAGGATGCAAATTTCCAACAGTTTAAAAATAAAAATGTCAGCTGAATTACTGCAGTCTTCTACCAATATAATAATACTTATTATTATTTTTTAAAGTAAGGTATTGATCTTAATTTTAATAATTTCCATAGGGAGACATTGTCCTATAATACTGCTGTTGCACAATTTTTGTCAAATATACCTGTAGAAATATACATTAACAGAATAAGTGATAACAAAGAATATTGTCACTGAATCAAGAATACAGCCATCAGGAAATAATTTTGATTTTTAATTTGATAAAATATACTACTGAATCTGTATAGGTCGAGCTGTGCTGTGTAATTAGGCTATTCTGCCTAGGCTAAAGTAACTCATCTGTTCCTGAGACTGGATTTAGTAACCACTTGTCCTGATGCACTTTTTTATACTGTGCTACATACACACTGTATTCATTCTCTGTTGTTGTAAACTCCATCCTTTCTCAAAATGTGCAACTGTTTGCTGCATCTTCTATGCAGTTCTACCACTAACTATTTGAAGCAAGAACTTTACTCTGCAATGCTTTTTCTTGGAAGCATAGGTAGAGTGTGAGAAAGTATATTTCTGTGAAAGTAAACGACAGCAACAATTCTTCTTGATAACAGGAAAGCAAAGCTAAATCTTTAGCTGTTTTTTTACCACTCATTGATGAAGTAAAGTGACCATGGAGACTTAATGATTATTACTTCTTCCTAGCTAAGAATGCCGCAGAATGAGAGTTTCCCTGAGCTTCTGTTTTTGTTTTTTTTCTGCATAGCAGCAATAGTCCAGTTTCCATTGTCTCCTCATGGGGTTAAAAAAAACCCAGCTGCCCCGGCCCTGTATGCCTGTGTGCTCCAGCCCTCCCACCACAGTAGTGACCTTATATTGACTGTCTCCTAGTTGTTGATATTGCATTTCCACTGATGAAGCCCCGTTCCAGATACAAGACTTCAGATGTGACCTTCAGAGGGCTGAACAGAGGGAAACGCTCACTTCCTTCAACCTGCCGATTATGCATTTACTAATCAATGCAGGGCAATATGCAGTTAGCCTTCAGTGTCCCAACACCACAATATGACTTGTGGCTTTATAAGGATGACCAGAACAAGGTGGATTTCCCACTGGCTACTCTAGCACTACACGTCGTAGGAGCGAGGCATTGTGGTTACCCTAAGTAATTAAGAGGAGCTTGAAAATCAGCTCATTCAGAGGTACGTACCTAGGAGCAATAAAATTCCTGTCTTTGCCATCACCTGTGCAAGCTTCAGGCAGAACTACCGTACTTGCAAGAAGAAGGAAGTGATAGGAGTCATTTTAATGAAAAACTGTTTAAAGGGCTGAGGCTGTAAACACTTTTGTTTGAAAAGATCAGATAGTACCAATGTCTTGCACATAATAAAAGTCAGACATAAGAGGAATCTTACAGGAGGACTGCAGTGTAAAAAGCCTAGTCTTACAAAAAAGGTGACAGTGCAAAAACAATGACATACTATGAATCCTTTTAATTGAATTCAGAAAATTAAATTAATTTTAATTTATTCTGGACAGGTGCAATATATTTTCAGAAAACACAGGAAATTAGGAAAACATCCACAGCTGATGAATTTTTTTTTTCTCTTGTACTTTAACAGGGGAATTTGGTCTAATGTGTTAAAAGCAGCTCTTGGTAAAATTTTGCAGTAAAGACTGGAAACTCTGTGGCATGGTCATCTCACGATAGTGTGCATAATAGGTAGATTGCTAACTAGTCAGTTTTTAAGATGAGAAGATTACCATTCACAAGTTAGAGTTGAGTAGACTGATGCCTAATACAAATTTAACCAAAAGCCATTCATCCAAGCATGTCTAGTTTTAGAGTATTCAAAACTGATAGTTCAAGACCTTCTGTCCTTAAAGGTAGGTATCCAGGATTAGCAGCTTCCCAAAGGAAGGGGAGCCATGAGCCAAGGGTGACACCAAGGCAGGCAAGGGCAGAGACCTGACTGTCAAGGGCACTCAATCCCCTCATCCAGATCATCGATAAATATATTAAACAGAACTGGCCCCAACACTGATCCCTGGGGAACACCACTCATGACCGGGCACCAACTGGACTTAACTCCATTCACAACAAATCCCTGGGCCCAGCCATCCAGACAGTTCTTTACCCAGCGACGAGTATGCTCATCTAAGCCACGAGCGGCCAGTTTCTCCAGGAGAATGTTGTGGGAAACAGTGTCAAAGGCTTTACTAAAGTCTAAGTACACCACATCCACAGGCCTTTCCTCATCCACTGAGTGTGTCACCCTGTCATAGAAGGAGATCAGGTTAGTCAGGCAGGACCTGCCTTTCATAAACCCATGTTGACTGGGCCTGATCCCCTGGTTGTGCTGTATGTGACATTTGATGGAACTCAGGATAATAGTAAGGTACTGAATATCCTTAACTTATGGCAGTATGACATGCAGCCATTTGCTACAACATAGTCCAGCCTTGTCAGTGCTGTACCCCAACAGTCTTTGCTCGATTATGACCAATTAAAAAAAGGTGAATCCTCTTCCTACTTACAATTTGGGAAATAAATTGAGCTCACAAACTGGAGAACAAACACTTTGTTTTTTCCTTACAAGCTGGTTTATTCAGACCTTTAAAAATGGAATCTAGTCCACACACAATCAAACTGCAAGCTGCATTTCACCCATGTCATTTTGTCAATTCTTCCATTCCAATCTCAACCAAATGGACTCAGAGATTTATACAGTATATGGACACGCAGAAGTTAGCAAACAACGTTGATAAGCTGTACTCTCTGACTTGCACTGTCTGTCAGGCAATTGAGTGAGATAAGAACCTGTTCTGCTGTTACATGGGCATGAAAATGTTGGATACCCCTTACTGCAAAATTAGAATCCCACTGGGTGAGGGGGAAGAACCTATCCTCATACAAATTGTGTGTATCTGTGATCTGCCAGTCTGGGAAGATACAGAGTCAGAGGGAAAAGGTTTCCAACATAGGTAGTAGGACAGTTGAGAATCGCAGAATCATAGAACTGTTTGGGTTGAAAAAGACCTTTAAGATCATTGAGTCCAACCATAAACCTAACAGTGCCAAGTCCACCACTAAACCATGTCCCTAAGCACCACATTTGCATGTCTTTTCAATACCTTCAGGGTTGGGACTCAACCACTTCCCTGGGCAGCCTGTTCCAATGTTTGACAATCCTTTCAGTGAAGAAATTTTTTCTAATGTCCAATCTAAACCTCCCCTGATGCAACCTGAGGTCATTTCCTCTTTCTTATCACTTGTTACCCGGGAGAAGAGACTGACGCCCACCTCACTACAACTTCCTTTTGGATATCTGTAGAGAGCAATAAGGTCTCCCCTCAGCCTCCTTTTCTCCAGCCTAAACAATCTTGATTCCCTCAGCTCCTCCTCATAAGACCTGTGCTCTAGACCATTTACCAGCTTTGTTGCCCTTCTCTGGACATGCTCTAGCACTTAAATGTCTTTCCTGTAGTGAAGGACACAAAACTGAACACAGTACTCGGTACAGTTTGCAGCCTCACAGTGCCAAGTACAGGGGGACAATCACTTCCCTAGTGCTGTTAGCCACACTATTTCTGATACAGGCCAGGATGCTATTGGTCTTCTTGGCCACCTGAGCAAACAGCTAGCTCATTCAACCAGCTATCAACTCAAGACTCTGTCCTGGTTTTTAGTTGGGACAGAGCTAGGTTTCTTTTTAGTAGATGGAACAGTGCTGTGTTTTGGTTTCAGTATGGGATTTATCATGAGAAGAATGTTGATAACATACCAATGTTTTCAGTTGTTGGTGGAAGTCAAAGGACTTCATGTTTTGCTAGTCTACAAGTGCAGGGTCTAGGAGGGGAGAGGATTATTTAAACTAATAAGCTAGATTGTCATTTGGATATGCCAGTAGGATATTCCATATCATATAACATCATGTTCAGTATAGTAATGAGGTGTGGGGGTTCACTCTCTCTCTGGCTCTCACCTGGGCTCTCGCTCTTCTGGGACTGTGGTTTTAATTTTGGGATTGTCACTCCTTGAGAATGGGCTGGGCTTGGTTGACAGGTGGTGAAAAATTGCCCCGTGTATCACTCATTTGCATATTTTATTGTGATTATTATTATAATTATCATTTTTTAATTATTATTATTTTATTTCAATTATTAAATTATTCTTATCTCAATCTACAAGTCTCTTTACCCTTACCTCTCTAATTCTCTCCTTTATCCCCTGGCAGAGGAGGGGAGGAGTGATCAAGCAGCTGTGTTTGGCTGCTAGCCAAGTCCTAGCCAAGTGAAATCACCATACACCCCTAGGTCCTTTTCTGCTGGGCAGCTTTCCAGCCACTCCTCCCCAAGCCTGTAGCATTGCATGGGGTTGTTGTGACCCAAGTACAGGACCTGGTACTTAGCTTTGTTGAACCTCACACAATTGGCCTTGCCCCATCCATCCAGCCTGTCTAGGTCCTTCTGTAGAGCATCAAGCAGATCAATGCTCCCACCCAACTTGGTGTCATCTGCAAGGTGCGCTTGATCCCTGAGGCTGCGCTTGATCCCCTCATCTAGATCATAGATAAAGATATTGAACAGAGCTGGCCAAAATAGTGAGCCATGGGGAACACCATTTGTGACCAGCTGCCAACTGGATTTAACTCCATTCACCACATCTCTTTGAGCCTGGAGAAAGAGAGAAAGCAGACTTAAACTTTAATATCATTTTACTTATTGCTTTGCCTCACATCAGGTTCAACTCTTCCTAATCTATAAATCAGTGTACTTTGCAGCCTGGTACGAAGCCAGAGGATATTACTAGTGACCATGGTACTTGGTGCCACAGCTGCTGGAAGCTGACAAAAGAGTTGGAAACTAGCTGTCAGCAGTACAACAGTCTGTGTTGCAAGTAGCCAGAGGGATGCAAATGCACAAGGATATGGCAATTGCAAGTCCAGCTGCAAAACAATATGTGGTGAAGGTGTTCAGCATCATAGAAACTCGTCAAGATCTACATCCAGTCTCATTAGCTGTCTCCAGATCTGTTAGAGAACCTGAATGTCATGAACACAAACAATTTGCATAAGAAATGTCCAAGTTATGAATTGGAAACAAGATTAAAAGAAGAAACAGCTGTGTGTAATTGTCCATCCCCTGTGGAGATTAATATCACACATTACATGAAAAATCAGATTTCAAAATGAGGTTAACAGAAGAATTAACCAGAAGAGGGAGTGAACAATACCTCCTACATAGTACTGTGTTCACAGCCATGTCTTTACTGCCTTTCAGAGGCTACTCTGTCTTGAAAAATCATCCTCAAGAGGGCTGCAGGAATTGTTACCTTGCTATGTTTCACACATTTACTAACAACAACAAATTGATTTTTATTTATCTGGCAAAGCAAACCTTGGTCTTTCCTGCTAATAGTTAATTCTCTTCAGCAATGTAAATAATGAGAAAGACGCTTGCAGATCTGATTAACCTGCAAGTTCCTTTTTAAGCAATGAGCAATCGATACCAGTACCAACTCCATTAAACAATCCTTATCACTGCTTGAGTCTGTGGATGTAAGAACACAAGTATATGCTTATTTTTATTATAATGATTCAACAGTAGTCTAGTTCTAAAAAAAAACCCAATGTAAAAATACCCAAAACAAAACAAAAAAACCCAACCAAACCACAAGGGTAGAAATCCAGATTCTATAGATTTTAAGAATTCATTAGTCCAGCTATGCATTAAGTGAGAACTTTTCCCCTCCTGACAAACCAAGGGACTAGTTTTGCTGTTACTATTGCACTCATAATGTAAATCACCTTTTTAGAAGTACATCTGCAGAACATGGTGTTCCTACAAAATGCAGAAATGTCAACGTCCATCACATGAAAGTCTTCTAATTATCTGGAGAACAGAGGGTGAAAGCATGTCATGCTGATGTATCAATGTTTTAAACCCAATCTGAAAAGCAGTATTTCTAGACGATAGATTAGCTCAGTTTCCAAGCTAGTGGTTACTTTACTTGAACTACTGGTGAAGAGCTACGGATCACTGTCAGCCCTTGAAACTCTTGTGAATTCTTAGTTATCAAAATTTTAATTGTGAATATTACAGTAGCAGAACATGAGTGGACTATTTGTGAACTTCTTAGCATAGCACTGCAACCCACAGTCTGACAACCATTCCTAACATTATTTTAAACATTGGTTTCTTGAATGAATTTGGAAAACAAAGTAAGTTGTGCTGATATTTACTTTCAGGTTGGTAAATGGCTGCAAAGCCTACAATTTTGGATTATTCTGGAGTGTACTATATTCTTCCATTCTCAACTAAAATTAGATATCCAAGAGTTTAAGGGGTTTTTTTCCTATAACAACTCCAGCATCTTCCTATGGAAGTGTTGTTCAGATGATATCCATTAGAAGCTTTGGTAAACACTGTTACGTCCTTATGATATAGACAGGTGATGGCTTGGGCATACTGACTATATGTCTTTTGATCTTCTCATGTTTGGTAAATACGATGTGTCAGCTATGTAGCAAAAATTCACAACATAATTGGTTGGACATATTTGGATAGAGACTCACTCTATTTACTTGTTTGAGATTTCCAGACTCATGGTAGCCTGGGCTGCTGGACATCTGGAAATTGATAGCTTAATGCCTTGTGTGAAAACATTCATAAATTTTTGTCACATATCATGGCACATGACACCAAACTAGGAAACAGGTGCTTGAGCTCCTGAAGAAAGTTACCATTAAACAGAGCAACTATGCAGAAGTTGTGGGAATATCTCCTAGTTTGCAAAGACAGCAGCTGTCTTGTGTCCCTGATGACTCAATTCAAGGGTGAGGAGTTCCGTGCTATTCATAGCACAGGGATGACATCCTTTGTTCTCTTAAAGCTACTGTATAACCTGTCTTAGAAACAAAACTGTAAATGGGTCATATAGTGCAGGTAGACAAAAGTACTCAAAACTGATGGAACAAAATGCTTCCCTGCTCTTCCCTGTGAAGCATATTTAAGTTATACTACTTGCAGAAGCATAGCAGTGCTCTAGTAGA
The DNA here is from genome assembly GCF_000700745.2 of Antrostomus carolinensis. Classification (NCBI taxonomy): domain Eukaryota; kingdom Metazoa; phylum Chordata; class Aves; order Caprimulgiformes; family Caprimulgidae; genus Antrostomus; species Antrostomus carolinensis. Next base: position 37,499 of record NW_010307536.1, on the reverse strand, counting down.
CATGACTGAGATTGAAAGACTAGGGTGATTTTTAGGAAGTATTAGAACTTTCTGTTAAAGCCACAATCAGGAGACCAATAGTTTCATCTTATTCCTATAACATGTAAACAAGTAAGAGCCCAAATATGCCAAGTTTGGCCTGATTCTTCTATTTCTGTTAAAGCCACAATCAGGAGACCAATATAACATGTAAACAAGTAAGAGCTCAAATATGCCAAGTTTGGCCTGATTCTTCTGCATTATACATGCTCATCTTTGTTCAGTTATCTGCCCACTTCCCACATATCTGAGTGCAAGCCTCAAAACCTTCTAACTGTAGAACCCTAGGTTTAGGTTGGGAAGTGAATTGCAAAGGTAAAGACAGCAGGTAGGCAAATATCCTCTGGCAGCCCTCTCTCAAATGTAACTCGATTACTCCCACTCCTTTCAACTGCATCATATTGATTCCTGTCTTTTATAAGTCTTCATTCTTTAGCATCTGAATCAGTCATTGATTATTTGCAGTTTGAGAGAACTGTCTTTGATTGCTGTGTGGAAAACACTGAACTTTATCCAGCTTTTCTGAAGAAATGTTTTAAAAATGACATAAAAATCTGCTTTTTGGCTCAATGAATACTCCATACGCCTTTAGCAGTGTAACATCTTGTAAGGAGATCTGGAAGACAGAGAGAACATACTAGTTGTTAAGTAGCAAAATGTAGTAACAATATTAAGCCACACATGGTCAAACTGGGATTTATAGAATTTGACTTTTTTGCCAGTCCTTCAAAAAGATAAAAAATAGATTAAATATTTTTGAATATTTTTAACTTAGTCACTTCCAAGAATAGTGTAAGCACTTGGCCACTTATTATAACCTCTGTAACTGAGCAAGTTTAAAGGACTGTGTAGTAGGGGGCCACTTTCATAGGTTGAAAGAAGAAAAACATCCTCATCTTCATATAAAGCATGCAAATTTAGGTGATTATATGAACCTGCCACCTAGGCCTCTCAACATTCAGTGGCTCTGTCTCTGGTAGAGAGCTACTGTTTGCATGGATCTTCATGACTGACCCTAGACAGAAAACCCTGAAACAATATGTACTAATTTAAATGAAAATCTTTCACCAATTTGAATCAGAATTGTTCGGCTTCTCTGGTAATGAATACAATGAGATGTCATAAAAGGAGTTTCAGCTGCTGCTTGGATGAATATTCAGGGGAACAATGACTTTACATGAGGGACAAACTCATCTTCAGGTTAGTCCCCATAAACTGAAGTTAAATTGAGAGTTAAAAAGAGCCCTGCATACCTTGAGGCTTTTGATCATTGTCAGATGCTCAGAGAAAGCAAAAATTAAGAAAACTTCCCCCCACTGTGCTTCTTTGAATTGTCTGCACAGACATAGATTATGTCCACCTTGTTGAACATGCTAAAAAACTTTAGACTTACATTCAGGGAAGGCACAGACAGAACAGCCTGCCTTGTACATTGTTGACCATTACCTGCTGGTGGTAATTGTTATCCCAGAAGAAAGAAGCATGTTTACTGTTGTTCATTGTAACACATAACATTTTGTGTTGCTATGAAGGGGAGAGGAAGCAGAATTCTGTTTTAAATTTGAAGGAAGATATTACAAGTAATGAAGAATGCAAAGTATTATGTAAAATGTAAAACACCTGTAAGCAATATGCATGCAAAAGTGAGACCTTGATATTTCTCTATGCCTGGGATTTCATTTGCTCCTATTTAACGATCTAACTTTGATACAAGGGTGACCCCGTGGCTACTTTCAGCCCAAACTTCTAAAGCCTGAAGCTCTGGTTGAGCAATGGTATTGAGGCACCTTGGAGCCCTGGGAACCCCAGTATTTCCAAACTCCCTGCCATGAAGTGGTGAAAGGTTTAGTTAAATCCAGAATTATCAAGCCTTAGTCTGGGTGAGATGGATTAGACAGAATCCACTTAGGTGGGTTCACACCCAGTTCAACTCACCTGGAAAGTATAATTTCATGTTTCCAGCATCCTACTTTTACTCCACTTGAATGAGTGGTTAGTTTGGAGATGAAGCAAAACAAGGAGAAGAAAATCAACTACTTTTTTCATCCTTGGGCCTGTTTGAAATAATAAACTAATCTGTATTAATTTCTAGACAAATAAAAACCTTAGTTGCCCTCTGAAAAATTCTTTAGCACGCATGCACATAAAAAATACTCACTTACATGTAACTGTTTTTTTCAGCTTCCACCAAACTTCTTTCTTTTCTCTGTTTTAATCAGGAGGATGCTTTGAAACACTCATAAGAGTTAGATCAGGCTTGAGATAATAATTGTGTTGGTCTGCAGCACCAGCTGGGACTTCCTCTGGCTTCTGGGAAATTGCTAGGCTACTATCTTAAAGAGACAACTCACTTGATTAATTGCAAATACAGATTGCTTTATGAAAAAGTTAATACATTTATAACAACAAAGTCTGAGTGAAATAGCAGGCTCATTATCAGAACTTGCAGTATTCCCTGAATACAGGATTAAGGAACAAAAGTATAGATGCAGTCTACACTGTCTCCAGTTGTGCTTTCAGTAGTGAGGTATTACCACGCTATTGGTAAATCACCATTTAATGAAAATCACAAAACATTTGTTTTTAGAGTGTGATATTAAAAATAAATATTACCTCACTCACTTTGTATTAATATAACTGACAAGTAACTACTGTAATATTCTAAAGTCCCTCTAACCCAAATCTACCTTGGAGGAGAGTACATGTCTGGCATTTGTTTGCACTGGATGTTAGACTGCTGATACTTTGCTTTTTCATTAAATGTCTTATTACTTGAAACTCTCCAAAGGAATAAGCAGCTTTCATTCCTCTGATCATGCAGTGATTTTATGAATAAATGTAATATGGCAATACATAATGATAATTAAAAATTTCTGTTAGAAAGAAGAAAATAGGTAAGCACCTGGTTTCTTAGTACCTTAGTAGACCTTTTTGGAAATTATTGTAATTTCCATGAAATTTGTTGACAAAAACCAGAGAAAAATGTTATTTGCCATTTTTATAAGTTTTGTTTTGTTTTGTTTGTTTTTTTCCAAGAGAAAACCTCTCTTGATGTTTCATTTTTCCTTTGAAATCTGAAAACATTTGAGAAATGCTTTCTGGATTTTTTTTACAAGCTACTTATTATTCAATAAGTAGCTTGTAATATTATGGCAAATCAAACATTTTCAAGCAGCTTTACATGTAAATCTTTACATAAGCAGCAGACATCTTCTCAACCTGCTTCTGATTGTTCTGAAAGTTTCATTAATAACTTGAATTTCCCTTTAAAGCCCCAAATAAAGTCTCTCTGTGTGATGGAAGTAATTTGGCTTGTCTTTCGTTGTCACTGCAACAGGAATGCATTAAACTCTCAATGGTAGACCCTAGTTTAGCCAGAAGGTGTTAAAAAATTAGTAACCTGCAATGAACTGAAAGAGCAGTTGAGGGAGTAACAACACAGCACAAAGATTCAGTGGGCAAGCCACAGAATAGAAAACATTTTAAAAACTCTGGAAGGAATAAGACTTTTAAAAATCAAACCCATGGAGCTTGAAATAACTGGGAAGATACAGAGATTGAAAAAAGGAGCGTATGATTAATCAGTAAGGTAAGGCTGACTTAAGGATTTCTGTAAGTTGTGTGTTTATATGTGTTGGGAGTAGATGATGGGGCACCTACAAGCTCCAGTTTATTCATATTCTACGTGGGAAACCTAAGGAAGTAAGATGTAGGTCCTCTTCTGGGGTTGAAAAGCAGTGGGAAGAATGCAATGCCCTTTGCTGTTGGCTCACATTAGATCAAGTTTGTGAGGGACACATGACACCTTTATTTGTAGTTTATTCATGAAATGAGAAACCCTACATTTTAGTGTTCCACACCTCTTTCATTCTCAAACATAAAACTGGTGGAAGTTTGTTCATAGTCTATAAAAGCTCGGAAATATAGTACAGTTTGAGTGCTATGATCTTAGCCTTATACTGAAAATTTCTTTAGAGTGAAACATATTGTCACTATCCTAAGAAAGAGGTGAGGAAAATGCTCTGTGCAACAGGGTGTTATGACATAATATGACAGGGAAAAGGAGGCCAAAGATGGAACAGATGGACTTGACTTTTGTTTCAGATCCCATGGAGGTAAGAAGCTTCTTAGTAGTCTTCTTCTCAGCCTTATGACTGTGAAGGCATTTGGGAATCATATGGTCTGTTTTAGTGGATCTAAAACTGCACAGACATGTGACCGGAGCCTGTGGATTCTAGTGATAAATAGAAAAGGAAAGGTTTTTTTAAGGATTAAGATAAGTTTTTGGTATTTTTGCAAAAGTCCTAAAACAGGTTTTAAATGCTATGACAGACAAAGCATTTTGAGTAATAACCAAGAATATATCCTATGTGAATTTTGTTCAAAAATGTACTTTGTTTTATTTAAAAAAATAGGATTCATTGATATGGAAAAATCTGGTTTTGAGTATTACTTTGTGCAGATGAACGAAGAAATTAGTTTCATTTTTTTCAGATATATTATCTTTTCATGCTATAATGGGTTAACATCTTTTTAATGGGACAGTAAAATCCGTCTTCTGCTATTCATGTAATAAAAGACCTGGCAAATCTATGGAGCCGTGAACACTTGCTTTCTGCATATAAAAACCATGTATTTACATGTAACTAACTCAGGATAAACCTGTTACATGGAGCTATCAAATGCAACGGCAGCACTTATACTTACAGGTGGAAGAGTTAATAGCGCAAAATTTTTATTCAGGATGCTAAACATTATATTAAACAGTAAAAAGCCCCTTGCTGTTTGTACTCTCTATTTTTTTTCAGTTTTCATATATTATTTTTCCTGTAAATTTTAAGAATTTCATTATTCTTATTTTAAATTATATTTTGGGGTTTTTTTTAAATAATTTATGGTCTGTTTTTTAATAGCTCTTCGATTCTGGTTTAGAGTAAAAAAAAAGAATAGTTTTGATTCAGGGCTGGAAACCATTTACTGGACTCCATTTTAACCCTTTTTATGCTATAAGATGTGAACTGGTTATTCTTTCAACTGATTTCAATCTTTTACAAACAGTCCTAAGAATTAAGGAAGAATATAGGGGAAAAAGTAATTTTTAACCCTTCTTCCAGTCTCTCAGCTGCTCTGGTTGGAGTTCTTGGGGCGATGGGCAACTGTCAGCTTTGTTGAGTATTACAAGTTGTAATGAAAATGTGAATGACTTACATAGAAGTCTGCAAAATGACTTCTCACATTCACAAACCAGCATTATTTCTGGTATTTCTGAAGCTGGATTTTCAAGTTACTGTGTTTTTAATATATTTGGATGCAGTTGTAGGTAGCCTGAAGGAATTAGGTTTTGTATTCCTACTGAAAATAGTATAACTTTAAGAGCTATTTAAAAATGACAGCATGAATTTCTTATGCTTGAACACTATGGGAGAAGGACAAGAATAAGCTAACAGAGCTCTAAAATACTAGTTTTGAGTAAAAGGATTTTTTTCCATTCTAAGCGTATGGATAGTCAAGTATTGAAAGAAGGCAGACAAGCAGTAGAAATCTTTTTATGGGTGTTCTCCAAGAGCATGTTGGAGAAGCATGGATTAAAACTGGTAGAGTTAATGCTGCCTCAGCACAAGGGGATAGAGTAGGTGACTTTTTAAGTTTCCTATACTCACTGTTTTATTTCAATACATGATGTTAAGAGGATGTAACTTGGACCAACCTCATCTAACTCTAAAGTTCCATCTGGCTTCTGAGCTTTGAGTGGAAGAGCTGGACCAGATGACCTTATGAGGTTTATTCCAACTGAATGATTCTATGGGCTTTATTGCATTTATGATTATGGATCCAAATACGTAATGCAACATGAATTTTCTTCCTGTTTGCTTTCCACTGTTTTAGTATCTTACTTGCTATCATTTTCGTATCAGAGCTAGTCAGATGTTTTGTATGTATACATACATATATACACACACACACACATGCACACAGATACATACTGCACTTGTGCATATGTATTAAGAAGAGGCTTTACATCCTGATTCAAATGGGGAAAAAAAGAAATCTATTTCTGTAGAAATTTTGGGGTATGTAAAAAAGTTTGGGGATTTCATATTCTGAAAACTGAAAATAATTCAGTTGGGGAAGTCACATTTTATGAGGGAAACATAAATATAAAAATTCTCAAGGAACCCCAAAATTAATGTTTCAGTGTTTGGTTAAAAGTGAGGTAGGTGAAAGGATGAAATAGAATTTTCCTAATAATCTCCAGTCTACAGAGAGATAAAGACAAAAGATGTTTCTGTCATATTGTGTCACAGCACAGCCACTGCTCATTTTGTCCTTTTTACATCTTTGTTTACTGAGGAGCAATCAGTATAGCAGCACTAAAAAAGCCCTAAGACAAACATCAAAGTCTACCTTTGTTTAAAGAAAAATAAAGGACTTACCAAAAATCCATGATGTCTTAAGAAATACAGGCCACCAATCCATGTCTGGCCAACCAGGGCTGGCAGTTTCTAGCTTTCAAATTTACATCTATAACAATTGTTAAAGTGTACAGGACTTTATCGCTAGTTGAAATAAACCAATGTAACCCCACCAAAATAAAAATTTAATGGAAATAAATGTGGTAATTGCCAATATCCTACTTATTTTTCTGCATACTGCTTGTCACACAGAAAAAAGCCACAGTAAAAATTGTAGCACGTCAGATTACGCGCTTCTGTCTGAATCCCAAATGAATAACGATTACAATCTTCCTGACCTGGCGCTTATAGTCTTTGTATACTCTGCTAGTATTTCATCCTTGTTCAATAGATCAGACTTTCCCACAAAAGCATTTGTAGTCACGGTGGAAAAGCCACTGTAAGTGAGAGATTTAAATAAGATCTCCACCAAGTAAATGTAAAAAACTTATTATTGTGTTGAATAGAATGAATGCTTACTGTGCTGCTTCACTGCTGCTAATAAACCACATCGAGTCAATTTACTCTAGCCATTCAGTAGTCTGGAGGTATCAGACCTCTAGTTTCAGTGCTGGTTTCACTGTTAACACCAAAAAGGGGACAGCTGCTGCAGTCAGGGAAAAACACATTCCTTTTCTGAGCAATTGCAGTGAATACTTCCTTCTGAATCTCTCTGAAGACAAGGGAGAAAATCTTAATTGTCATCAGATCAACAAAATTAAAATAATCTTTTCACATTCCTCTGCATTACTTGTATTTAGGTAATTCTTATAGATTAAAAGATGGCCCTTCCTTTTTTTCTTTTTTATATTGCACAAGAAATTGGAAAATATCTATTTTATCTGAAGACAAATAACAAAACTGAGACCTGCAAATGAAATAATGGAGTGTTAGTGTTCAGGGCATTTTCAATCATAACTTTTTAATAGATGTATGTTATCTACAGTATAATTACTCTGTAACTGGAACATTACTCTAATATTTTTATATCTGTAATGACATCACCATCTGATGTAACTTGAAGTTTAAATTCATAACATATGAATTATTCCAGCTACCCCACTGTCTTATTGCAGGATGTTTTTAAGAATCTTGTTACATACACTATATATTTGATGAAATTCATCTGGAATTGTTCTGCTTCATACTGTCAAGCCTAGTACCAGTTGCTTAAAAATACTGTGAACTGCCTTTCTTTACTCTTACTCCATTCTAATTAGACCTATATTATAATTAATGCATTTTCTTATGAAGTATATATTTGTATGGCATTTTCAGCTTTTCTGCTATGTTTACTATCAGATCTAAGCAGAATATGGAAGAAGCCATCAGCTTCAACTGCACTGGGGAGGATGGAGTGTGATAAAGTCATTCAATGTGATTTGCACTTAGGAAACAAACCTTTCTTGTCCAAAAATTTAGTATTAAGGAACAGGACAAGAAACAGCAAAAAGTGTCTGCAGACTCCAGCTCATTAATTCAAGGATTACTTCAGCTCTTAATGTCTTTTTGAAGTTTAAACCATTAATGCATATTGGCTTTGTTTCTTATTATGGCTTTATAATGTCACTTACATTGAATTACCAATGAAGGTGAAAACTGCCAAGAAAACACCAGCTTCTTATTACTGTAGGAAATAACAGCAACAACAAGAAAATATGTTAAAGCAGCCTCAAAACTGATAACAATCTTCAATATTTTACCTCATGGTTTCCTTCAGCTTCTTGCCATATGCTAAAAGTTCATTCTCTGGTGAGCCTTTGAGCTGTCAGTCTGTCTCCCCAGCTTTTCTCTCATTTTCTCCTCAGTATAAATGGCTATGTGCTGGAAATTGTTTTATATCTTGCCTGACCACTTGACTGCAGGGCATAGTTACTTGTCATGTCTTCTGTTAGAGGGACAGTGGACACAGCAGGCAAGCTAGGCCAATTAAGTGGCCGCTACCATTAATATTAACCTTTTTAAAAGTATGAGCATTATGTATTAGAACGTATTTGTTACTAAATCAGTACCTCAAGGCAAGAAAAGTGCAAGTGAATCACCAATTTTTCACTTTGCCTCTGCATAAGGGTGAGACCAGAGCCTGTTTTGAAGGGCACAGTCTTCAGCTTGTGGGTCAGTCACCCTTTTATGTCAAATGCATAGGAAAAAGTTTAAAAAGCTCCTGATTTGGCTGCCACCAGTGCAGCTTATTAACCGTCTCATTCTTCTGAAAAGTCTGATTATGTTTTATATCTTCTAAATTTTTGGGGCTTTGGGACCAATTGCCACAATTTTACATATGTATCTGAATATCCAATCCCTTCCTCTATTAATTCATCTTCCCAATAGTCCTACTTTGGGAATAACATGCTCATTTTTCTGCTCTTGTCATGTGCCACTTCATTTGGAGGAAAAAGCATGGCAGGGTTAGTATCCCTATCTCTGTATTTCTCCAGATGGTGCACTGTGCCATATTATTGAATTCTTATTATCCTTACCTGATAATCTGATTTCATGCAGTAAGAACAAGTTACCTCTCTGGTGGGTTCCCACTGGTACCTTACTGCTTCCATGGCTGATGAATTTCTGTTCATCCTTATATGTTCAATGTTGCAAGGAGAGAGTCACTTGTAGTCTCATTTGCTGCAATAGAGCAAACAGCAGTAGAATTAGTAGGATGGGTTTCCTCTGTGCTATGCCTCTGATTGTGTTCCCTGGGTGCACCCATGCATGCACTGCAGGATCAGGAGCTTCTGAAGCTAATCTCACATTATCCCCACTCTGTACTTTGGTTTGCATTGTAAAGTCTGTGAACCTGATTCCTTTTGGAAGAAACAAAACCAAAGTAGCTATTAATAGCCATTCTGTTCACAAGACCAAATTAGAGCTGGTTCAAAATTCTGCCACATCCCAGTACACTATATGTATAGTGTGGTTATCTGCTGACCAGCACAAGTTCTTTGCTCCTGTTGAGCTGTACTAGCTGCTATCACAGATGTAGTCTTTGATGCTTAATAAGATGTAGCTCTTCATTTAAGCTCTTTTTTTGACTAGGACTTCATGAAAAGTGTTTCATGTAGCTGACTACAAGTTTTGTATAAAATTGATCATTAAAACTTTCTTTGGGTGACTTTTTTTTACAAATTTGCTTGAAGTTGATCAATGAGTTCAGGGGATATTAAGGAGTGACAGCCAAATAACCTGGCAATCTCATATGAAATGATATAATGCATTGATATACTCTCTCTTCAGGACACCAGGTTGAACATCATCCATGTAATTCTAATAAGAATTGTATTTAGATCAGCAGGGGACACCCTGAAGCTGGGAATGGGGAAGTGACTGGATATTTGCCCACTGAAGACAATAAGGCTCGAATTTAAATTAAAAGCTTATTCTACCTCAATAACTTATTCTACCAGAGACTTACATCTTTGTCTAATTAGACTGTGTTGAACATGACACTCTTTTCCCAAAGTAATTACTTCCTGGGGAAAAAATAAAAAAATCTTTTTTTTTTTTTTTCCCACAAAAATGTAGTTTTTGTGCACCACTTATCAGATTGCCTTTAAAAAGCTAAAATCTCCTTCTATTTTATGCTGGTTTAGATGGTGAAACTCAAATAATCTTAATCCATCCTCAGTATTTCCTTTAAAGTTTTCAAGAAAAATCTCATGATCTGATGCAAAAAAAATAGTGACTTTTTTGTTTTGTTGTATGTTTGTTTGTTTTTTTCCCCCAGGGAATGAGGAAGAAATCTCAACATTTATCTGTCCAGATCACCTTTATGTAATTTCATTGTCAGTAGCTTTAGTTCCACATATTTCTTGCATCATCATGAGCCCCAAATGCTCAGCTCCCCGCAGATTTGAAAACAATGTCGGTGAGGCAAATAATTAACTGTTTTCTGCCCTCCCTTCTTCTGCCAACCAACAGTGTCTTTATTCACTGTTTTTTTCAGATCTTATATTACCAAAGTTAGTAATTCTTCTCTAATGAAGCAAGGTTCTAGACACATTTTTTAATGTAGCATTAAAAAGTTTTAAGACTCTGATCAGTTTTAAGTCTTTTAAGCATCTCAGTGACTTTGCTAGTGATGATATAAATAACCTTTAATTTTGCATATCTCGTCTTCTTGTTTAAGCTGTTTTCTTAACTCTGAATCAAGTGTTCATGCAGCAAATGTCAAGTTGAGAATTAATATACTATGAAAATAAAAGTGGTGAAATAAAGGAGAATAACATCCAATGTTATTTGGATGGCAGGCAAAATTAGGGTGTTGAACTACTTCCTCTGAAATTCATGCTTTTTTGAGGGATCCATAACAACTCTTTACTTCTGCTTGTTTCAAACTTATTGTGCATGTGAACACCGTGGTTGTGTGTCTCTTGTTCTCTGAATCTGTTCCACAAATTAATGATATAACAAGAACGACATGGCGGTTCAACTCACTCTGACCTCCAGCTGGGCTCCAATCTGTTAGAAAAGTTTCTATCTCCTTATATCTGCTATCCCCACTTGGATGCCTCTAATATCTTAGGATATATCAGATGGCACAGTGCACTCAGCAACTGAATTGAGACCTTACTGACTACGTTAGAGTGAACAGACTTGTTATCTAGTATTTGGTGAAGGTATTTTCTAGATCTCTTTCCTTTCTTATGAAGTTAAGACTACTGGATCACAGGCAGAAACATACTTTTAAATGCCTAAATTTTGATATTTACATTTTTAGCTGTATTCCATTCAAACTATTTTCTATGAGTCACTAAATATGAACCATTGACCTCTGCAATATTCATTTCAGTGAATGTTTGGAGTTATGCTGCTGCCACTGAGTAAAGCCTAATCATATACCGTCAGCATCAGAATAACTTTGAACTCTTCTTGCCCTTTCTGTCGACTCACATGCAAAATGTATGGTCCACTATGTTTCAGCTAATTTACCTCCTTGTGCTCTGCACCAGGGAAGAGGGATGAGAGAAAGGAAGAGAGGATTATTTCTGGATCACAACAAGAAAGACCTAGTAACAAAAGGCTTAATATAACATCTTTTTTAGTAAGAAAGTATAAGAAGAGGGATATAGAGAATAAGTAAATCTTACATCTTTTAAGCTGCTGGGCACCCCACATTCATGAAGCACTGGATGGACCCTGCATGGATTTTCTCACAGCCTACTGCACCAATCTCATCCATGGAGATATTTTCCCCTCTTTGGTCATTTGAGTTAATATATGATTTTCTTACAAGAAAACAACTCTATTCCTCGCTTTTAATATCAGTCAGAAAGGGCAGTCACATGAGAACTTGCTGAAATGTTAGATAAAGGCAAGGTTCCTCTGTTACGATGGGCTGACTGAAGTTGTCCTGCAGCCAAGTGTTTCGTGCAGCACAGTACAGCCTGATGCTGGATATGCAGCACAGCACAGCCTACACCTGCTTCAGTTAACTGTGGTGTGGATCACTAATACCTTGAGGTACAATGGTCTCATGGTCAGGATCACTACACTTTGTCAGGAAAAATAGCTGTTATGTGGATAAAGAAGGTATCCTCTAAGGATAGTGTCCCATGTTAGCTGAAGCCTTCTGTTGGGTAAAATGAAGATGACATCATGGAACAACTCAAGGGACATGGCCTTTTTAACAGCTTTTTTATGTGTAAGACCTTCACAGAAGCTGATGTCTGTGGTAGCTCTATTATTTATGTTTCAATAATATACCTTATCTGAAGCCTGATATACAAGATGATTTTCACAGTTGATAGTTAGCAATGGATGAAGTCAAACAAAAATCCCAGATAGCTATTTATAAGCATTACTGTTATAGTGAGTAAACCAAATGAAGAGAGGTTCTTTATTCAGCTTACTTCAAGTCTTCAAATGATTTTGTATGAAAGACTTGCAACAGTCATAGGCACACAGAACATTTTCCTTTACCTATGGGTAATAAATGTGCTTGCCACATTTTTTTCTGACACCTTTGCACATTTTTTTGCACAGCAGTGATTCCATGGAGAAGGAATGGTTTTTTTGAGCACTACCCAGTTTCACAGCAGGTTTAGAAGATGCTGTACTAGAAATGCCAGTGCCATGATTTTGGTAGGAGTGAAGTGGTGATAAATTTCAAAACTAAGTCCAGCTTGTGTAGGTCTTAACAAAAAGAATAACCATGCTAGTCAGTATTGGGAAAGCAGTGGATCTATATTTACTTCCTTTTTGTCTACAGAAGGAAGACATTAGAAAAAGCCATTTATTAGCAAGCAGTTCATTCTGATCTGTAGTTGCTTCCTTCTCTTTTACAGGAACAGCTACTAGAAAATGCTATTTATTAATGAGCATGTCATTCTGCTTATGTGAGTGTAGCAAAGGAAAGAATGCACTGAGACTTGACCAGGAAGAATAGAAGAAAAGAAATAGCATCAGAGGTAAAAGTGGGAGTTGAGCATTCAGTTGTGCTTGTTATAGATACATATTCTAAGATACAAATCGGGCCAAGGAAGCTTCAGTAGAAACATGTTTACTGAATGAACAAATAACTGCAAAGAAAGGATACAAAATGGGAGAAATAAAGAATAATTCACACTGCTAAAAATGTGAACTACAAACCATGTAAATAGCATAACTCCCACTGAGAATGTAACAGGGCTTTCGGGTAATTTTATTTCTAAGCCTTGCCCAGCCCATGCTATCAGTGTTATAACTTCTTGCCAGTTCTTAGAAGATGTTTTATGACAATTCACACATGCATTTCAGAAGCTAATAAATTGGCATTTCAGTTTTATTCTTTTAAATGTACCACTAACTGTTTTGAATTAATTGTAATATGTATCCCATGCACTAAACCCTGTAGCAGGGTTTTAAATTGGGAAAATTAGGTGGCTTACCTTGATATCTGTGTGATAATAAGCAGCCTTTTATCAAGGGTAAAAAAGTGTGTTATTTGGTAAACTAAGTGCTTTTTTTATTGTTACTTTTTAAAACTATATCACTGCTCTTAAGCAGCTCAAACTGGTTGGCACCAACTATCTGCAAAGTTAGAAAACACCCTTTTCTGTGTGATTTGCTCACTTCAGAAATTATACTTTTATTTTTTTAGTCTTTATTTTTATACTTGTTGGCTCCTGTCTCAACCTTTCTATCTTGTTGCTCTTGGGTACTGTAAATGACCAGGGAAAAAGTTTTCACATGACAAAGATAAAGTTTCTTGTCTTTTCTACACAGTGCAGAGGTCATGATGTGAGATCAGAGACAGGAAGCAGCCTGTCATTTTGTTAACAGGTACAGGGACTCAGAGCTTTGTTACACTCTACCAGAAGCCATTAGAGACTTGTAATAAGCTTGGAGCGCCAGCATGGGGCTCGATGTTAGGCTGGCAATGAGGTGTAGTTTTGTTCAGGAACGGACTGGAACAAGGCTTGGGGACCTGTTTGTAATACCTACATGCATGTTTTCATACATATATCTGAGTCTGCAGGGATCATCCTTCTGGCATTTGATTCAACACAGAATAAACAACATAAATATTTTGTTGATGCTCATCCTCTGGCAAAGACAGCAGAGTATAAAAGATCCCTCTCTCTTTTTATCACATGCTGCCTAGCTGTACTGTGCTTCATAAGAAGTGCAGCACTGATCTGGCCCCTGGTTCCTAAAATTATGGGGATAGCATCACTTTAAACTTACTCTTCATTAAAAGATGCATATTTCCTTTTACATTTTCTTGAACTCAGGAATTAGATTCTTGTGAGTTATAAAAGAATACTACAAAAAGCAAATATTTTCAAATAAATGTTATAGGATTTTATATTAATTACAACTGAAACCTATGAAATTTCTACGGCATCCTATTATTTTCCTCTTTATTTCATTACATTGGATTTTTTTCCTAAGGATGAAATCTTCTGAAAATATTACCCCTCCACAGTGGACCCTTTTTTGGATTTGTTATGCAAATCCAAATCCTGCAGCCCTCAGAGGAAATCTGTGACAAAAGCGAGAGAGGTGCAGCTACCTTCAGTCAGGCAATTCTTTTGATTAAGGTTCTCTGCTTTAAAACAGGGTTTAATCAAGGATAGCAAAACCAGAGGAAAACCGCTTTCCAGGTGTGCCTTCTTGTGCAGATGGTGTGCTGCCAAAGAGTATTAAAAGAGACTTAATTACAAGAATGATCAGCAGAGTCAGACAGGATGAGAAATTGTGTGCTCTGATGGAAGCTGTTCGTTACAAAACAACGGCACTGCTTGGCACGTGGGGAAGGATAAAGCTGCTTCTCATGGATGACAAAGGCATTTTGAAGTCTGCTGAGACCGAGGAATCCATACTGTAATGTTTGAAGTATTTAGAGGAGGTGACGATCGCTTGTTCTTTCTCCAAACAAGTCTAAACCTGCAGGGGGACCCATGCCACTCACTCTCCTGGGCAAACAGGCAGGCAGCAGGCAGCAGTCCTTGCAAATCTGCTTCCTGACAACCTTTGAGATGCTTCAAGGAGTGGTAGCAGTTTAATGCAGTGCCAGTGTCTGTTTTGGCAAGAGGAGCAATGTTACTTCTGTATGAGTGAATTCTATTGCCTCAGATAGATCTGGGGCCCTACTGTGCTACCTGCTGGTGCCACAAGTGTGTGGGCATGGTCTCTGAAATTTTGCAGTCTCAGTAGCCATTTGAAATTGTTTTTTTGAGGTAGTTGAACAGATCCTGTACCTGTACCTGGAAGTGTTGAATGTTCAGGGTTTAGGTAAAACTAGTACAGTAATATATATTGCATTTACAGATTTGAGTGTGATGTGGAATCTTTACTCATCACCAAAGCAATGTATCATTTACCTTTGATACTCATTCCTGGCTTTCTCCAGCAAAGATGATAGTTAAACTGTGATTTTGCAACTCACTTTTTGTGACTGCACTCACGAAGAATCCCAGTGGGACTCCATCCAAGTACAGCATCTGGCCACAGGGAACTGCAGGCAGAACAGCTTCATTAGTATATGCTGAGGGATAATCCCTGTCTTACTACCCGTCTTGTCTACTGTTGGACATGTAAGAGCAGTCCATAAACAATAATGCATTTGGCAAGGTACTTTTGATGAAAAAAATTCTAAACTCTGTTAAACAGAGTCTAAACTCTGAGCTTAGTAGTCAACAGCTCAATGTCCAAGTGGAAACTGGTGACGAGTGGTATCCCTCAAGGGTCGGTATTGGGACTGGTGCTCTTCAACATCTTTGTCGGAGATGTGGACAGTGGGATTGAGTGCACCCTCAGCCAGTTTGCCGATGACACCAAGCTGTGTGGTACAGTTGACATGCTGGAGGGAAGGGATGCCATCCAGAGGGACCTTGACAGGCTTGGGAGGTGGGCCTGTGCTAACCTCATGAAGTTCAACAAGGCCAAATGCAAGGTCCTGCACCTGGGTCGGGGCAACCCCAAGCACAAATACAGGCTGGGTAATTGGCTTGAGGCCACCTCTGAAGAGAAGGACTTGGGAGTGATGGTGAACGGGAAGCTCAACATGAGCCAGCAAGGTGCGCTTGCAGCCCAGAAGGCCAACCGTATCCTGGGCTGCATCAAGAGAAGTGTGGCCAGCAGGTAGAGGAAGGTGATTCTCCCACTCTACTCTGCTCTCATAAGGCCCCACCTGGAATACTGTGTCCAGCTCTGGAGCCCCCAACACAAGAGAGACATGGAGCAGCTAGAACAAGTCCAGAGGAGGGTCACCAGGATGATCCGAGGGCCGGAGCACCTCTCCTATGAAGACAGGCTGAGAGAGTTGGGGCTGTTCAGCCTGGAGAAGAGAAGGTTTAGGGGAGATCTTATAGTGGTCTTGCAATACCTGAAGGGGCCTACAAGAAAGCTGGGGAGGGACTTTTTACAAAGGCAGGTAATGATAGAACAAGGGGAAATGGCGTTAAACTGAAAGAGGTAGGTTTAGATTAGATATTAGGAAGAAATTCTTCACTGTGAGGGTAGTCAGACACTGGAACAGGTTGCCCAAGGACATTGTGGATGGCCCCCCCCTGGAAGTGTTCAAGGCCCGGT
>NW_010307536.1:0-20962 GCF_000700745.2 Antrostomus carolinensis | reverse complement strand
AGGGGGATTGGAACTAGATGATCTTTAAGGTCCCTTCCAACCCAAACCATTCTATGATTCTGTGGTTAACTGAAATGAGGTAATGACTGTGCCTCTACTGCCCTGGGAGTGACAAGTGCCGTGCAGTTTCATGCCTAGTTTGGTGACAAAAAAACAAATCTGCAGTCAGCTCTGCAGGAAATAGTTATGCCAGTTTCTTTTTTGATAGCAATTTATTTCTATTTTTTTCTAGAGGGTTTTACATACACTAGTGAATTAGTTTTAGCAACACCACAGTGTGCACAGAAGCCTAATCTTCCATAATCAAGGGATAGACTGTCAATGACTTCAATAAACATTGCATGTGGCCTAGGTGAATACAGGCTAGGAAAGAGAAAGATATCCTCCAGCAAGTAAGTGGCAAAACTGGGATTTAAATACCAGAGAGTCTGACTAGTAGCATCCTACTCAGCTTCCCAAAAGGGCCCCTGACAACATTCTGAGGCATGAGGTGGAAGGAAAGGGATTTAAATGTCCTAATAAATCTCAGAAAGAAAGAGCAGGTCAAGGAAGAAAGATAGTAGAGAAAAAGTCCATCTGTGCGGTGAAAGAGGATGGGCTTAGCTTGTCCCTCATCCTCAGTTTTGTCTTCTCTCCCCTCCCATTCCTCACTCTGGACTATTTACTTCAATGTTTTATTGTTTGAGCTTTCCCAGTACTAGTTCTGTATCTACCATTGCTCTTTTGGCTGCCTGCCTGTTGGTAATTGGCAGGAGATACAGCTTCTGGCAGTATTGAGTCACTAAGAGAAGTGGGCTAGTAGGACAGGGATAGAGCACAGGAATCTCAAAGTACTTTACAAGCATTAATTAATTAAGTCTTACGATGCCTTTGTGAGAAAGGCAAGACTTATTAGACATTCTTCACTTCTGAGTAAAAGAGAATGACTAAAGCCAGCTTTTTCTAAAGTACTAATATGTTTTTATTATTTGTGTTATAGATATGTATAATATATAATCATATAATTATAGGCAGGCTGAATTTGGAGCATCTGCTTGCAGATCCTTCTATGAACAACATGAGATCAAGGCATGCAAAATTAAAATCCACCTTTGAAACTGCTTAAAATACATAACTTTGGAAAAATCATTGTCAGAAATAGAGTCAAGAATGTGAATGCTTCAGCCTACTTCCACCAAGAATGGTGACAGTGAGTGAAATTAAAACCACTGGGGGAAACTCAGTATTGATATAAGGCAAGTAAGTTGGAAGGCATCAGGCAAAATTAGGGAGGTCTCAAAACACCACTGCTTTAGTGTAGCCTCACTTTGGATATTTAGGAAACCAGACATATAATCTCTGTCTCAGTAGGAGATCTAAATGTTCAGTCTTTTCTTTCTGCTGCTGTCTGCTTTTTTTTTGCCCAAAGACATAATAACTATTTTAGGTAACTTCACACTGTGACAAGGCCTATGTTATATAAAAGAAATTAAGACATTCAAGATTGAATTAACAGATGATGGTGAGACAGGGCATTTTTGGAAAAAAAGTGAGTTGATTTTTACGAGCATCTAAAGTATGTTTTGCAATGTTGACACAAGCATATACTATTTTCTGGTGACTTCTCTGAACCTACAACTTGTTTCCTTGTTTATATCAGTCTAAATGCACACGTAGTTGGACAGTTTAAGTTATCCCACAGTGCTTGGTCTTGTACCTAGTAAGTTTGCTCACTCAGTCTTGTAAAAACTTGTAAAAGATAAAAGGACAGATCTTACATTATGTGTTAGGGAGAAAGTGTTTATTGCAGGAAAGAGACCATCTATGAATGTGGTGTCTTTAAGGATGGTAGCCTTACATCTTTCATATTGCATACACTGGATATTATGTAAGAGGCAACCCATCATGCACAAGACCTCTGCATAGAAGATCACTACCTGGGACAAACCTTCAGGGGCCAGTCTATTTCAGAGAAATATGAATTATAATGAAAGGGAAGAAAACATGAGAATGCCTTCTTCATAATGATGAGAAGGTCCACCTGCCTGAGGCCATGGTTAGTGTAAATCTTAAATGGAAGAACAGCAGTCTATATGGACATCTTGTGGAGCCAGAGAAGGAGCCAGTGTTTAGGGCAGTAGGTGAAGGAACAGAGGTAGTCCTTTCACTAGTGTGCATGAGATCTTTGATCAGATTTCTGTAGGCCACAAATATCCTGTGCAACATTGGTCAAGTCTGTGCATGTGTTGTTCTTGGACAAGTCGCTTTCTGTCTGGCAGTTATTGATCTGTTTTAACTCTAGGTGTCAAAGTTCAGTACTCCATTGACTACAAAAGAATCTGAGTATTTCAGATGCCACTGCTCTACTCTTCTCTATGCCTTAATTGTGTGTTTAGGGAAGAGGGTGAGAATCATCTGTTTTAACTCCTCACTTTCCCATTTGAATAAGATGCTAATTTTCTACCGGCATAATTTTTTTTTTTTTTTTAATATCTTCATAGTTCCCCAAACCCACAATATTGTGGTGGAATTTAACAATTCTATCTGTGAAGAAAGGCCACAGTGGTGCCCAGAAGTAGCTGCCAATACTTTCTAATGGATGCAAAGCTTTCCAAATCTCAGATTTTCTCTTATCAAGGAGGAAAGATAATAAATAAAGTTAGAACACTAACACTATTGCTGGAATTCAGTTTATTTAACAGCATACTTTGTTATAATTATGAACCAGAAAATACTCTGATGAAAGGACATACCAAGCAGGTCTGTAGTGCTAAGCAAGATTAGTGTCATATGTGTTATTCTGAATATAGATAAATAACAACACAATTATAAGCTAAGTGACAAAGTCAGAATTAACAAATGAATTTGCAGCAAGTAACTAACACAGTGCATAATTGGTTTTAGTAGATTTTTGCTCTTATTTTGTTAATATTTCATTTTTGCAAATTAGCCTGCAGACTAATCCTCTGTATCAACTTGGTAAGTTACAGCTTTTCAAGTTCAACTGCTTTCTGCATACATAAAACATCTAACTTCTTTATACATTTTTTAAGCCTTGCACAGGTAAAGGAAATGAGCTGATTTTGCTCAGATTTACCAGAAAGAAAATAAATGAAAAATATTCACCTTTGGGCTGAGACCCAGAACATAAAATTTAAGTTAAAAAGCATAACTTTTACACATGGTTATATATATATATATGAAAATTCAGAATTTTAATAAGAATGTTAAAATAATTTACTGCTA
The DNA here is from genome assembly GCF_000700745.2 of Antrostomus carolinensis. NCBI lineage: Eukaryota > Metazoa > Chordata > Aves > Caprimulgiformes > Caprimulgidae > Antrostomus > Antrostomus carolinensis. Next base: position 17,737 of record NW_010307536.1, on the reverse strand, counting down.
AAGCCTGATTGTGAAATTGAAATGTAAACTTTTGTATTAGTTTACAGCATGACAGAACACACTCAAACTGTATCCCATTTGCTGCTAACAAGGTTTCTGGTTGACAAGCTAATCACCCTCAAGTTTCTGCCCTGGAATACTGAACACCTGCCTTAGACATTTGCCTTATTTGTCCAATCACAATTTTTGAATCTTCACATGAAGCAAGGAAATCATTATTAAGAAGAGAAGGAAGTTAGTAATACATCTCAGAAATGTATCGTTAGGAATTATATTAAAACATTCCATTGACAGTGACTCCAGCAACACTCTGGTGACTTGGTTCTCAGCCTACTGGTGTTATCCAGCACATGCAGATTCATTTGCCACATTGCTTTCTCTTTCTCTATTTTGCTAGGTGTGACAGTGAGTTGTGTTGGTGGGCAGCCCTGTGTGTCATCTCTTGCAAAGTGCCTTTTGGTTCAGTTCAAAGACTCCATTATTTAACCTAGCTAGAATAATTTGAGATTTATTTAATAGATTGGTACATTCAGCCTTGCTCCTCTGTTTTTTGCTGCTGCTGTCAACTGCGGCTTCAACATGGACCTTCCTAGGCATTGTCTTGGATAAAAAAATATCATGTAACTTTTTTTTTTGTTGTTAAATGCAGAACAGTAGCATACAGTTCCTATATCCTTCCGATACTTAACAACTTTCCTAAAAGTAGGGATGTTTTTCAGTTCTCTATTTGTTTCAGATCACTGGTGATCTGGGTAGAGGCTGCATGCAGGTATAACTGGAGATACTTCTGCTTTATATCCACAGAGGTGGACATGTCTTTTCCTTTGGAAGTTCTGTCCTTTGGGGCTTCTGGAGGACTGTCTTAAGTAATGAAGCACTACTGTTTCTTTTCATTTGTCTTGGAGCAGTGAGTTAGTTATATTTAGTTATTAGATGGCAGGTGTACAAAGGGTTTGATCTGAACATTCAGAAAATGGATGTCTGACAGCTCACTTCTAAAAGAAAGTTAAATAGAGAAGCCTTTTAATTTAAATGGATCCTATTTCTTTATTCTCATGTGTTCCATACAAATACTAATACTTCCAGCTCTCAGAATATTGTAAACAACCCCAGGCATTACACAGGACATGCAAGACTTTCCGAAGATGTATAATGAAAACAGGGATTGTTCATAACCAGAGGTGATGTCAACATCAGTGCACCCAGATTTAACAGCCACTCCAAACACCTGTGCAATTTATTTGGGCTAAAGAAACACAGCTTCTATATGAAATAATAATTTAAATTAAATCTTAAGGGTTTAATCAAAGATTTAGCATTAATCTAAGTGCGGTGGTATTAGCACCTACAATTGGAATTATCCAATTACTATGGTCATTAATGTAGTAATACAGGTAAAACTGATATACACTGTATTGGGTTTGCGTGGCAAGGTTTTGGTAACAGGGGGGCATAAGGGTGGCTTCTGTGAGAGGAGCTGCCAGAAACTTCCCCCATGTTTGATACAGCCAATGCCAGCCAGCTACAAGATGGACCTGCCCCTGGCCAAAGCTGAGCCAATCAGTAACGGCTCTGTGATAACATAATTAAGAACAGGAAGAGAAAAAAAAACCCACAAAAAACCCCAAACAAACAACCAGTGCATTTTGCAGCTGGAGGGAGGAGTGAGAAGATGTGAGAGAAACAACCGTACAGACACCAAGGTCAGTGAAGAAGGAGGGGGATGAGGTGCTTCAGGCACTGGAGCAGAGATTCCCCTGCAACTTGTGGTGAAGACCAGGGTGAGGCAGGTGGTCCCCCTGCAGCCCATGGAGGTCCATGGTGGAGCAGATGACCACCTCTAGCCCATGGAGGACCCCACACTGGAGCGGGTGGGTGCCAGAAGGAGGCTGTGACCCTGTGGGGAGCCCATGCTGGAGCAGGTTCCTGTCAGGACCTGTGGCCCCATGGTGAGAGGAGCCCATGCTGGAGCAGGTTTGCTGGCAGGACTTGTGACCCCATGAGGGACCCACACTGGAGGAGTCCCTTCCTGAAGGACTACACCCCATGGAATGGACCCGTGCTAAAGCAGTTCATGAAGAACTGTCGGTCATGGGAAGGACTCACATTGGAGAAGTTCTTGGAGGACTGTCTCCCATGGGAGAGATTCCATGCTTGAGTGGGGGAAGAGTGTGAGGAGCCCTCCCCCTGAGGAAGAAGGAGCGGCAGAAACAACGTGTGATGAACTGGCCCCAACACCCATTCCCTGTGCTCCTGTGCCACTGGGCGGGGAGGAGGTAGAAAACTACAAGAAAAGTTAAACCTGGGAAGAAGGGAGGGGTGGGGGGAAGGTGTTTTTAAGATTTAGTTTTATTTCTCATTATCCTCCTCTGATTTGATTGGTTATATCTTAAATTCATTTTTTTCCCCAAGTCGAGTCTGTTTTGCCCGTGCCAGTAACTGGTGAGTGATCTCTCTCCATCCTTATCTCGACCCACAAGCCTTTTGTTATATTTTCTCTCCCCTGTCCAGTTGAGGAGGGGGAGTGATAGAGTGAGCTGTGGTGGGCATCTGGCATCCAGCCAGGGTCAACCCACCACATACACAAACTACCTCTTTTACTGGTGTGGTACTTTCTGTGCTCCAAGAAGAAGAAATGAAGGTTTCATGATGAGTAATTATTATTTAATTGTGGGGATTTTTTCCTCCTCTTTGCCAGGAGAAGAATGATGTTAATTTTGATGATTTCTTTTTACTTGCTCTGGGGCCTCTTTGTGTCTAGTTTTATACATATTCCAACATGCACCACTCCTTATTCTGCAATTCCACTTTATTTCCATGTAATGAATAATAATGAATTAATCATTAACATGGTTAATATTAACAATAATTAATATCTCACTTTATAAAAACAGTAATGTTCTAGAAGATACACATACGTACAGACCCATAGAGACATGATGTTCTAGTAATGATTTCTACCAATATCTACAAGTTACAACATTATCACTGGTACATTTTGAAAATTTCAACAACATGCCATGTTCATATCTGGTTTTGGCAGTGTACTTTTAAGTAATGAGGTGATGGTTACTGAAGAAATATGAAAACTGAAGAAATTTCAAAAAACAATGTGCTAGTGTTTTGCTTTTAAAAAAAATTGATTAATATTGTTTCTATTTTGTTGATTCATTTTGTTTATTCAATCTTTTTAGTTTCTTTGCTTTTTGAGGGTGAGTTTTATTTTCAGGATTTTCTTTGCAACTGGGAGGGCAAACTCTGGATCTATGAAAACATTTAGATATATAACTCCTTGCCTTCAATAGGATTTAGGCACTTTATAATAAATTAATGGGAGAACTGGAAATCTTTGACTATAAAAACCAGGACAGTAACCCGAGATTGAAATTTTAGTTGGTAACACTGAATATCTAGCTTTTTATAAGTTTGTATTTCAGAGGCTATATGTCCTCTCCATGCACCTAAAAATATAGCCTGAGTGTATTAAGAGGATTTAGGTCATTTGTCTAAGAATCTAAATGTTTTCCAGGAGCAGTAACAGTAGCAAACAGCTCTTTTTTAAACTGTCATGTATCATTCACACCTTACTTTAGGAAAGAATGTTGTTTTCTCAACAAATTAAAATGACAGATTTTTGCCCTAAAGTACTTAAAATCAAAATTTATAGGTCTGACTGGGCTATTGGGTGTCCGAAAATCCAGGACAAATGGCCCCTTCACATGACTCATCAATTCTATGGGACATGGTTTCTGGATACATGGGAGGTTTTGAGCATGAACTGTACACATGGTCTGCAACAAATCTACTGCTTTTTGAATGGAACTATGGGAACTTTGTCTTGTCATACTTAAAAAAAAAAAGTGAAATATAGTCAGAAGAATGGGAAGAAAGTCTGCAACAAGCATGTTAATGTTGATGTGGTGCTGAGTAAATCTATTTTAACAGATTGTTTTGAACATAGGTTTGATAAATAAGTATTTGTGGAGTGTTTAATATGCATCACATTAACCGTGTAACCATTTCTCCTTACAAAAGTAAGCAAAAAGATTTCGTACCATACTATTGTTGGTTTTGTTTTCTTTCCACTCCTGAAGTTTAAATGTGACTAAATTTTGGTTTTAGATATTGCTCTGAAGGATGCACTTGCTGGCCTAGTTAGCCTGTTGTGCTTTATGCAGTGTTCATAAAGTTCAGTATAAGCTCAGATGGTGTAACTAGCTTCCCTGTCTTTGGAGGAAGTACTTCTCCAAGAGACAGCATTCTCATACCAAATAATTAAAACAAAAATATATGTCTTGCCTGCTAAGACCAGCTTGGCTTAAAGGAGGAAGGTCTTTTTAACTTTGCTTTCTTTTTAATTCACTGGCCTGCTGTCAAACCCTCTGACTTGCAAATACCTTCTTTATAAATTATCATATATTATTAATTTAATACCTTAGGAAAGAATGGTGCTTTATAGACAAATTAAACTGACTTATTTGTGCCCCAAGGTGCTTACAATTTTTATAAGGTATAAAAGTACAAGGGATTACAATCAAAGTTGGGGAACTAGAGACAGGAGATGAAACTACAGAAATTAGTATCTTTCTCATGGCTGGCTGAAAGATTTTCCATAAAAGATCTGGGAAGAACTTCTGAGTCCTCTGTAAACTCTCATATGCTGAATCATAGGAAGTGATGATGTTTTACTCAGATAATTAGCAAATTCTTTCTCCTTTTTTTTTTTTTCATTGTTTTCATTAAATCAGAAAAATAAATCCTCTTTTAAATATTATTGTAGTTGGACATATATTTTTCCCTCTTGCATTCCAACACTAAAAAATCATGACAACTGGAGCAGAAGGCACAGAATAACAGCCTTGACAGAGGTCATCAGTGGGGAAGCAATAGTGAGAGGAATTGTGCCTAGCGTTTGGAGTTTAGTGCAGAGCTGGAACTTCCCTCTGTTCCAAAGTTCTGCAGAAAGAATGCTGTCTAACTGGAGTTGGACTGCTGTCCAACTGTCTCCTCTTAAACACCTAATGGGAGTTCAAAAAGACATCAAATAACTCAGTTCTTACTAATGAAGCTGCTGAAATGAAGCCATTGCTTCATGTTGCACAGAAGTGAAAATGTTTCTATTATTATAAAAACTGTTTCTATTGTTATATAAAATGCTTTTCTTAGCAAGTGGAAAGTCATCTCTGGAGCTATCTGATATTTGCACTAAAGTTTATATCTAAATCCAGTTAATATTAATAAAATGTTAAGACTAGTTGTCACAAAAACTACAACTTCTATGTCAAAATACCTTGAGGCTTCCATATTCCATTGTAATGACATCTAAGAAGGAAATTCACTAAATGGAGCTGTAATTGTTTCCCAGTCCCAATGCAGAATCATTTAAAACTCTACACTATTACATTTAAATACAGGCACTATAATATTCCTACATCCTGTAGTCTCAGGTTGGTGATCACATTGACAGAAAGCTCATTTGAGAATCATTTGAACAGGCACAGACATGTAAAATCCTATAGCTGTATTGCTTTAAGCCTGTTTCTTAGTGAGATCCTTGAGTTTTCTAAATTCAGGGATGGTATATAGAGGCTTCCTTACTCTATATTAGATGTATTTCAGCCTGTGTTCCACACTGCTGTGACATACTCATAGATTAAGTATTCTGGTCACATTCTGAATTTGCTGTGTTCTACCTCTCTCTGACTTTTTTGTAACCTCGAAGTAGAACTCGTCAAAGCCAGGATGGATGTGGTAGACAGAGATTGAATAACAGTAGCAAATGGCAAGAATAAATTAGGATGATTGTGTGCCTAGAGGTTATCAGTCATATTCTAGTACTAAGTTATGCACACAGAATCAGAATATAGTAATATAGTTAGTATAAAATATTATCCACATGTAATTTTCTGTAACATCATGAAAATATCAAGTTATCATTATTTTTAAGTATTTTAGGGCTTTTGTAATTTAGGCAAGATTTCTCCTGTGATCTGCAACCCTCAAGTTTAGTAAATTAGACCAGTATTTAGACAGAATTTATAGGGGAAAGATTTATATATCAGTTCTAGTCAAAGTGAATATTTATTCAGAAGTGTGTGGTGGTTCTTGAACTTTTATCTTGAACAAAGGAAGGACAATGTTCACAAGGAGAAATCATGAAAAGTTAAGAAATGTATTATTACTATTGTCCTCAGCATCTGTTAAATGAGGAAACTGTCGGTTGTTTTTACCAAAGGAGTAGCAAATCAAAGGCAATAGGATATTTATAGACATTTGAATTCTCTTATCGTAGTTCTACGAGTAGTAGACTGCTTTGAAATCACTGATTGTTCCTAAGAGAAGATGCTTACACAGAACTTAACTATCATTGCTGTGTGATCTCCAATTAAGAAGGAAATCAAAAGTACCCTAGTGTAATGGGGATAATCTGAGAGGCTTGGACTAGCTTTCAGCTGCATACAGATGAAGACAAAGATTGACAATTTATCCGTATGAGTAAACTGCAGGCTTTTTGTGGAAATGTCCTATAGAGCTTCTGAACTCTGGTAGAGTATTTTTGTGCCATAAAAGTTATGACCTGCAGTTAAGCACTTGATTTGTTTTTGATGTTTGGAAAACTTCAGCTTTGGAACTCGAGTAAGAATTTTATTAGGTTCAGGCAGAGGAAGATGTTAGTCTTTGATGAAGAAGGAAAGAGAAGTAACTCTAGGCCTACTGCAACCTGAAAGATTCAAAACCCCAGAGGAAGCTGTCACCATGGGAAATTCTCTCCTGGACTCAGAGGAAAGTCTGCATATGAGGAAAATGCATGAAACAGAGAAATGTTTCTTGTCTCTACACCTTTTCTCTTATCACTGATAATTGCTCCCAGCTGGGAAGATACACAACTAGTCCTACAAAATGGTTGTCACTTCCATTCATTACACCTATTATTTTTGGCTAAAGTGAGAGCATATATTTATATTTATATAACCTCTATGTATTATCTAAAGAAATTACAGTCCAGAACAGAAAAGTATGGAAATTTATAGAGAAAGTTAATGAGGGAAGCTAAAGACACTGAAGAAATAGCTTTATTTTATGAAGTCACAGTCAAAGTTTGAAATATGTATTAGGAGCACAGGAAGCCACAGCAATAGTAGGAAAGGAAAGAAATTATTCAAGAGGAAGAAGCAAACATGTATCCTATTCTTTACAGGAAATAACAAAATTATTACTAGGGAGACAGAGAAGACATAAGTATTCCACAAATATGTGTGTTTGTAAAGAAACAAGTGCAATGTAGCAGAATGAGCTATTTTCTGGCTCATTAGTTACAAAGGAATACTTTAAAGATGTCTGCACTTCTAAGGAGGTCCCTGGACTGACAGTATTAATATTTATTAAATATAGGAGTACTTGGAAGATTACGAATACCTGAGATCCTGTGTGAATGTAAAATTAATGTGTTACCAGGTGCAGAAAAGCAATGGAAAAGATGAGTCAGGACAGAACTAATAAAGCATTTAAAGCTAAGGACATAATTACTGGTAGTCAACATGGGTCTCGTCGAAGTAAACTAATTTATGTGATAACAGTATATCTGTGTTTGAAAACGGTAAATAAAGATCTTTAGACAGCTAGTGTGGATAAGTGAATATCTCCTTGTATCTAACTGAAAAACTCCGAAGTAGTACAAAGTGTCAATAACACATAGATTTAAACTAGAGGACTAACAGGTCTGAAAAAAACAATTAGTGTGAAATATCTCTTTGAAGTGGTGTACTACTGTATTAGTGTTAATGCTACAGGGAAGAGTAGGATGAGAAATTATGGTAAGAGCAGGTCACTTTAGCTTGGCTGTTAAACTGGGCACGTTGTTATTATTATATCGACCCTGACAAATGCAGAAAATTGTTTTAAAAATTAAACCTTGGAGGACAAAAAGGTGAGGTGAGTCTTGGGAAGTGATGATCTTGGAGCAGAATATGATTTCCCAATTCCCAAGGACAGTGCCATGATAAAGAACTCTGATATGTTTCCAAGATGTATAAGCAGATGGCTAACAGATAGCTCACGTACACTGAGGAAGCTAAGACTGGATGCTTCTAAACAGATTGAAAAAACTGGCAGGGGTTTAGGAAGAGCTACAGAATTGATTTGAAAACTGGAAGACTCCCCACCATTTAGACTGAAAGAGCTTGCACTGAATTGACTTATCACAGAAAAGATAGAGGATGCACTTAGCTGCAGTGGATAACTCTCTTCCAAGGGAGAAATATGACGTTTAGCAAGTAGATGCATGACAAGAGCCAGTGGCTGGTAGTTAATGCCAGGCAGGTACAGAAGAGAAGTGAAGTACCGAGTAAATGATGAATCATGTGAGAAAATTGCCAAGCAGATTATCCATCTGTAGTTGTCATAAATTTAAGAGTATGCATTTTTTAGAAGATACATTTCAGACAGAAGTTAGATTTTAGCCAAATGTAACTTCTTACAGTCAATAGAAAAACAAATACTGTATATCAAATAGACTTTGATATGCTGCAGTTGACTAGATGATCTTATTTTTCCTTTTGGCTTTAAATTCATTAGCTGGATTTGAAAAAGGAATATAGAGAATGCAGGCTGGTCCAGGGCTAGTCACTTGGTCTTTAAGTGCTGTATTGACTGCGTGAGGTCCCTAAAGAAGAGAGTGTGAATATAAGCAATAAATCTCTCTATGTGACAATCTCTTGAGTTCTTGCTAGCATTTCAGCTCGATACTTATAGTTCATGCATTCTTTGAGCAAAATCTTGATTTCTGAATGTAATATTTTTTAAAATAAATCTGATTTCTGGAACTTTGAATCTTTTGAGGTTCAATCAGAAGCTGTAAATATTAACTTGTACTGATTTCAAACTGAAACTGGTGTTTTATCCTTGAGATTAAATTTCTGTTTCTCATTATTAAACCCATGAAGCACTCACTTGTTACAGAACTTACTTTCAACTTGCTGTCCGGCTTTGGAAAAAAAAATAATAAAAGAAAATTAAACACCTGATAATTCTTTGTACAGAAGTTATGTTTTCCAGGCTACCTGGGCTTATAGGAGTATAGGAAGAAAATTGCAGCATGTGTTGAAGTGTTGAAGAAGATGCTTTCCTCAGAGATTCTTCAGATTTCAGTAGCCTTCAGATATAATTTAATAGAATACATAAAATAGATAAAATATGAAAGCATAAAGACCAGTTAGATTTATTTTAAGTGAACTAAAAAGCTAAATCTGCAAAGTTTTTTTCTGGACTTCTGTATCTTGAAGGGTGCCTTCAGGTGGTGGCTGGTTAAAATCTGGTAAAGACGTTGTTGCTTTCAAATATACCCTTTGTTTTTTCACTAGAGGCTACTATGACCATAGGAGAGGTAACAATGGCAAACATACATGATTTCCTAAGCCACTCCAAGATATAGGTGTGCATATTAGCTTTAACTGCCATTTCACTGATTTGCACTAATAAGCTAGGCTGTAAACTTTAACAGACAACACATGCCAGTTTCTGCTGGCTGTTACAAATGTGGTAACCTGTACTAAAACAGCAGGGAAGAACAGGTCTCAAATCTTCTGGCCATGGACTGTACAGCCATCTGGAGGCACTCTAAGAGTCGATATGAGCTTATTTGTATATTAGTCACGTGACTCAGAATAGTTCAGGGTATTGGCAGTATATTCAACCATTTCTGTTTCCTACGAAAGTGGATGAGGGTACAAATTTGGGTGCAAAATCATAAGTATTGAGCAAAAAGATTTCTTTCTGCTTAGGAAAAGACCAGAAAAGAAAAATAAGCCAGTTTTTGAATACCTGTCTAATTCAATGACTAAAAAAATTTTTGTAAAACTTCAAAAATTGGCTACTGGGTGGGCTAGCTGTTGGTCAAAGTGGGAAGCTTTGCAGTATTTCACTTATGGGTGCATACATGTCAGTAGGAAGTGCCCGAAATAAATTGTGTTTTGAAGGAGTACACTTTCAGCCTAAAACATTACCTATTATTTTCTTATATCATAATAAAGATTTAGTAACACACATTTATTGAGATACAATATTATTATTATGACATTACATGTCATTTTACAAAGCATTTATTAGTGTGTTTGACATCTAAACAATATACTTTTGAGCATTCATTTTCCTAATGGCTTTGTAAAAATGACCTATGCACTAGAAAGGATTCCTTTACTAATTATTCCTTGTCTATTTCCAGGCACCAATATTTCCATTTAACTAGAATACTGTTTTGTTTTGGGTTTTTTTGGTTTTTTTTAAGGACTGACTTTTATTGAGGTAACAATACTAGTATAAATAACAATAACAGTGTAACGATGTATTACCACAAATAGCTGAAAACAAATGACAATTAGAAAATAAACGAATAAAACTCTGATCTGCAAAGTGGTTATTTACTCTGTCATTTACAATGGGTCTTCCCATGCAATGGTACAAATTAGTGAGGCTCTACTGTACACATAAATAAAACCAGGAAAACCTCTGTTCATTTGATTCTCGCTCCTAAAATGGTTCAGGCTTTTGCATTAGGAGAACTCACAGAAGGATCAAGGCAATGCCCTACTGTATATAGACTGCAACAAAAATAAATTTTCTCCTCTCCTCCCCTCTCCTTGCCTTGCCTCTCCTCTATTTTATCTTATTTCACAAAGGAACAAAAGAGAGGTAAGCACATGATAAGTAGTGTGAAATGATGCACAGGAAATCATATCTACAATGGCGTTAACTAGAGTGGCCACAGTAACCCACCAATTCTGTCACAAAGATTCTTTTTTCCTGTAAAAGTCTCTTACATCTGAGCCCACTGCAGCTGTTTGCCTGTGGATATCCTTGGACAGTTGTAGTTCTAAAACACAAAGTGCACAACTTAAAAAAAAATAATGGTTGATATTGCTAATGACATTTAATTTATTTATTTTGTAACATTGTCATGTAGCTGTACTGTTTGAAAATGGGACAATGACACTCATTTTCTGTCAGTCCTCAGATGATGAAGCAGAGACGATTTGTAGGGAGGTTATTTTGGTCATAAATGAAGGAAATCTGACTTAATTATCTTCTTTTTGCAACCTTTCCCTTTCTTACAAACCTACTTATCTTTCTCCACCTTTATCATGAGCTCATTTGAATCTTTTATATCAGAAGGTACTGAACACCTTTACTGATAACTCTACCACTGTGGTAGGACTCTTAGATTGCCTGATTTTGACTCTTCTCATGCCTAACACCTGAGTGTCTTGAGTAGATGGCAACAGGGGCTTGGCAGTGTGTACCAGGAGTAGATAGAACCGTCCTCTAGTTCATCAGAGAGATTTACCCCTTGGTAAAGAGATTTTATGGCTATGCCTGCATTGGTTCTGGTACTGAAAATGGCCTGAACCCTTGAGTTCTCCTGAAGACTTATTATCTGTCATCTTTATTGTCGTGGCAAGGAGTCAGATGCCTTCACATCCTGTTTTGTAGCAAGAGTTACCAGGTTCTGGGAAAGATGTCTGGGTTTTTGTGTTTGCTGACACTGGCTATGTAAAATTACCACATGGCAGAAGGAGTAGATGGAAGCCTGACACATGATTATCACAACCTTTCCTTGGCTAAGAATAGAGTGCAATAGAGACAGGGTCTGAGTGTGGTAAGCCTTAGCAAACAGCACCACACAACTGGCATAATGCACCTGGTTGCAGGCCATGGATCAACAGCTAAGAGGCAAATGGTACCTGGAATTACTGGAAAGGTATACTGTGGTATTGTCAACTGATTTGATGGGTAGCCTGTGGAGGCATCTGGCTATAAAACCCAGTGATTACAAGGATAGTCATTATGTGGGTGTCCAACATTATGTAGAAGTAGAGCCCAAAGTGAAACTATGACACCTTGGAGCAGAGCTTCTCCCAAAAGGCCCACACCCATAGGAAGTATTATTTTCCTCTGGGCTCAAAAGAGCCCTTGGAGCAGAGTTGTTATTTATCTATGCAGTGTGAGTAAGCAGGTCATGAATTTGTGTTAAAAAACAAACTATTTGTGTTCAAGGAGTACTAACTACAAGTGCTTAAGAGCTGATTCTGAGGACAAATAACACAGAGAAGATGTAGATTTACTCTTGAGTTAACCCTTCAAGCTGCTCCTGCACAGAACAACTACAAACAATGAGGGCCAGTGCTCTATTTCTCTTTTACATTTGGGATGCAGATATTACAAATATTGGGTGTTCTGCAGTTCAGTAGTGAGCTACTGAATAGGCTGGCAGTATAATTTCAGTGATGTTCCTAGGCTGCTGACTGTTGGAAAGGGCAAGCAGGTACAGCAGCTGGCTGGAAAAAGACCCCATTTTAATTCTTGCACCAGGTCCTTAACACTAGTGTGCTACTCTCTGTTGCTACTTTTAATAAGGCTGAGAGATTTTATTTTCAATAAAGGTAAATGTTTCTTGCTATAACGTAATTACTTTTCTAAAAATAAGGTTAGCAAAACCAAGGGGAAATAAGATTATTTTCTTAGCCAAGAAGGGCTGAATCTCTCTATTTCTGTGTCTAGATAAGAATGTATAATAGCAGGAGTTGAGAAGGATTTTAAATCATGTTAATAAATATGCTTTGAATATATATCAAGCTTTTGGTACAGCTTTCTAAAGTTAAATGAGGTCAATGGATGTCTTCCCATTGACTTTTCTTGTCTTTCGATCAGTCAGTAAAGACTTGTTACTCCATTTTCAATTAAAGAGCCTGAACTCTCTGACTCAGCATTAGCAGGGAAAGATGGGTAGAAAAACTGCTGATAAAAATGATGATTCTAAATCATGGAGTCAGACACTGAAAAAAAAAAAAATCCATTAAATTTTAAACTGCAAATCTATCTATATACCCTAGGTTGGCCTGAGATATCTACCAGCATAAACTGTAATGTGGAAAAATTTAGATTAACTGTCACTTATTTGAAGATCACATTTGGATTGCTTGGGGATCCTCAGAGAACTGAGCAACACAGGAAAAATAAAATTAGAAAATCAGAATGTTCTGAAAACTCCCAGGTTTGGAGTTCTAAAATGCATGGACCACATTATAGAACACAAAGGCAAACACTTGCATTCAGTTTCTTATGTAAGAAGCAAGTCAAAGGGTGACTGAAATACTATAGAAGAAAATATTTTTTCTCTTTTTATTTTATGCTAACAGAGATCAAAATGGATTTGAGAAAAATCTCAATATGACTTCTACTGTTTTAAACAAAATTAATATTTGGATGGCTTTATCATATTACACAGATATTTGTCAGGAGTTTTCCAGTATGTAATACTTTTACAGGGCATTTTCGAAGTAGCCTGCAACGTGGGGTAACTGGTGAGAACACAGGAGCATCTTTTTACATTTTAGAAGATATATCTGAAAAAAGTAATCCTACCACTTATCCAGAGGATCTGTTATATACTCTTACTATTGTGTCGCAATTGCTATTTTAATTGCCTGACTTGTCCCAGACATTCATACAAAAAATGGACATCACTGTCAAATTACTTCTGAAAGGCTATGTCATAACTTGAAACATTGTCATGAAGTTAATTGATTGATAACTAGTAGAGACCTTCTAAAATGCCATCAAAAGCTTTCAAGCATCCTGTTTTTCCCTTTCAGCAGCTGGAGAAAAAACTTGTTAGAGATGAAGAAATTTGCATTTATCAAGACACAGAACAAAACTTTCACAGCCAGGGAAAGCTTAGGGAGGTTATTCTGCAAAAGGTCCCCTGTCTCACAGAGGTTTACTTGAATGGGAGATGAGCATGCCACCAGAGACTCATTCAACTCTTACTGAAACTGCAGGAGAAAACAGGCACAAAAACATGAGGGAAGTAAGAATCTCTCCCATACTGAGATGCCCTTTTTCTTTGCAGAAGAAGGTCCTTACCTGAGTTCCAACTTTTATTAACAGGTTTCTAAACCTCTTCTTAGCACTTGAAGAAACACTTATGCTGTTTCCTCATTTTTTGAATTTGTAAAATTTTTTTGTAATTGTGTATATAACAAGTCATAAACAGTTGTACCTCTTACAATAATTGCCAATTAATAAATAGGAAAATATTTTTTCATATTCTTATGAATGTAAAATACAGCTTTTACATAAATACCCATGCATTTAAGAATATACTTCCTTAAATATTCAAAAAATTAAAATCTGTTCTTCACCCATAATGAATTTTCAATATGTATTCTACATATCTGCATGTCTGGGGGGCATTCATAAAGGTTTCATGTATTTACATCCCTACTACAAGAGGAACAAGGCTGGGAAATTGTTTTCCTAACAGTGTACTTTTTTCTTAACAGAAATTTACCTTCAGCTTTTACCTTTGTATGCTTGCTTGTACATCTGCCTGTATGCCAGCTGTGCACCGGGAATAGACTACATAGTTCTGTTCTATATGCATTAGTGACTTATGTGGAATATTCAGAGATTTCTGTTCAAATTTTAAGTGACAATTTTATTCCCATTTTAGCAGGCGTGATGGACGGCTCTTCACAACAACATATCAATATGCCATTACACTGCCATTTTGCAATGGAGTTACATGAATTCAAAGCTTCATTACCGAGTCCTGCAAGACATAACTAATGTGATTTTCTAGATAATTTTCACATCACGCATGAAGCAAGGGAATGTGATATTCTCTCAGCAATGAGGTCTCTTTAGGAGGGTAGCCTTGGGAGAGAACGTGGCAGTAGTCGCCTTGAAATCTTCCCAGAGGACTCTGGTGCTAACTGCTTCATTATTCTGGCCTAATTTATGAAAATGCTTTGAGACAAAATCAGATTTTAAATTATAAAGTTGCTAATACACTGCACATAAGAATCAAATTTCCCCTGTGACTGAGCTCGGTGGAAGTGGACGGCTGGAAGAGGCTGTAAGTACCTTCCAAACTCCTCCTTGTGGAACAGCAAAGGAGGATACAGGTGTTCTGACCTGGAGAGATGCACTGAGGCAGTGCACGTGCCTTAGATGCCAGAGCAGGTGTATTAGCAGCCCAAGTCCTGAAGGCAGCATAACCATGTTTGTAGGCCCTGTGTTTCAGTGAGAAAGCCCTACCTCTGATCTGAATTTAGCAGCTTTCTGACAACATTTTAAGAGCTGTCCTTGTTAGTTTCCAGTTTCAAAGATGATTTTCTTCTCTTTGTGGTGTAGACATAAGTTCAAGTGTGGAAATAACAGTGGAGGGTAGAGTACAGCTTCCCCACAGTTTCCCTACCTTTCCTTTCTTTGACTAGAGATTTTGATCAAGTCTAAAATTCAAAAGCATTTAAAAAGACATGTAAGTTTATGTCACTCCATAAATACTAAATGCAATAATAAATATTCTACTAGAATTATCTATTTATATTTAAAACTTGACATATGCAGAACAACAAATACTTTGACACTGTATATGTGTGAAATAATCTAGCATGCCTTTTTCACCCTAACTCATTTTGTGTAAAACATCATCAGGAGCAATCATAATGTTACTTGTATATATCCTGAGGGACTGGTGAGCACTAGCAGATGCTCACCTTTTATTTACTGACTGATGGAAGTTGAAATTGCGGGAATTTTGCCATCCATCATGCAGGTGCTAAGAGGCTAAGGTGATAAGTTCAAAGAGCTGATGGTTAATAATTAAATATAATAAGCATCTGCTATTGTTATTACCCAGGGGCTGAAATGTGCTGTTTAGACACACAGTATGGTTATAGACAGCATAAATCTGCATTGCCTCTGGAAGGGTCAGGCAAGAATTGCCACTGACCTGTACACAATCAGAGCTTTCCCAAGGACTCCTCTGCAATGATTTTTAAGCACTTCAGCCCAAATTCTCATCTACTCACTCATTCTGACCAGTACCAATATAACGTCAGTGTAATTACTGTTGGAATAAAGGGCTAATGGGACAGGATGTACAATAATGACCCTTAGTCCATGCCTATACCTGGAGTGGGTCACATCTGTCCAAACTTTAAAATTTGCCAAGTTGGGCATTTAGTTTAAGCCAGCTGTTCAGGCTTCCTCTATAGTCAATGGAAAGAGATAAGTATCTTCACAGGGAGCTGAATCTGTCCTAACATAATTTGTCTGAACTGTCCTTTGCAGATACCCTCTCTCTTTCTCCACTGACTGGGGAGGGAGTATAGCTAACATTTAGACTTTTAGATTAAAGGAATCCCAATCTAATACCTAAGCCAAATTAAGATGATAGTTAAGGCAAAGCCATAACTGCTGACAATACTATATGCTTCTGAGTGGAGGCCTTGAAAGTCTTTTATTATTTTTCTTTGAAATACAATGAACAGTTGAAAGATGGCAAAGAATATGTTTCAGCACTACTGCACAAGCAAAATAGATTTCTCGGTGACCCCTAATAACACAAATATAGACATCCCTAGTAGGACCTTCTATTTTCATTATGTTTGAGGTAGGTGCCTTTTTTTTTTTTTTTTTTTAATCACAGATATCTTATTGATTGAGGAGCCTAAGTAGAAATACATGCTAAATTGAGCAATTATTCCACTTACACTATTGACTCTGCCATTATTCAGGTCATTTCAGTCAGCCAGTGTTTTTAGAATTATTTGTGCTTAAAAATGTGTGACTACAATACACAGAAGCAGCAGAGGCAATGTGAAGGGCTAATAACTTCTAGCAACTCTTGCAAACTGGCTTCATGAAATTTAACTACATGAGTAATGAAAAAAAAAAAAGTTATATTTCTACCACCAAACAAAGTTAGCATTAATTCTAGAAGAGTTTATTCATGTGAGTAGAATTACTTAGGCAAATATGTTTAAATCTGTATTTTTTAATAAAGTAGACATATACAGAGTTTGATATCTTTTCACAGGTACAGCTGATGATGGACTTCGTATTAGATAGCCAAGGCATTCATAGGTATTGTCAAACCAGGCATATTTTATCTTAGATTTAAACTTAATAAAGTCTTCTGTATAGTACAATTCTTCTGATCATGAAGAAGACATGAACAGTTAATTAAATTCATAAATCATACTGAATTGAGAGGTGTAGTATCACAAGTGAGAGCAGAAAATTAATATGAGTAGATCTCCAAACATTAGAAACACAGGCAAGAAATTACAAAATGAAACTCTGCATGGGAAAAAGGTGAACTACTACAATATAGTGAAGGTACAATAGTCTGAAATATTGCTATTTAATGAAAATGAGGTATTTGTTAGGCAGCTGTGATGAAGAGTTTTGAAGAACAGCAAATTGCATGCAGATGGAAAACACTTTATGACATCAGAAAGAGAAAAGTGAATGGCTTTGAGGAGACAAGGTCTACAGAGGAACAATGTATAGAGTTCTGTGCACAGTATCAGAAAATAATTTTTCAAACTATAAGAAGAACATAGAAAAAGTTATTAGTGGACTGTAGTTACTTTAGTTAAACAACATTCAAAAGAAAAAAGAACTTGTTCTTAGTTTTTTCACACTGAAAAGTAGTCCTGTTGCTTTGAAGAGAATGATTTAATAAGGCTGAATGCCAATGATACTCATGGGGGCAATGTGAGTATGTTGATCTACTTTGACCCTGATCCAGCTAGACCTGTTTGATAGTAAACTGAGTAGTCTCATTGACTTCAGCTAAGAATATTCAGATCTAGTCTTCCTTAGCTCAGTGGCATTTCTAATGACTTCTTGGACCACATCTTTAAAATATTATTATTGTTATTATTATTAT
>NW_010307535.1:0-1641 GCF_000700745.2 Antrostomus carolinensis | reverse complement strand
TCCCCCTGCCCCATTTTGGGGTCCCCATCCCTCTCATCCCTTCTGTATGGTTTTGGGGTTCTTCCCCCTGCCCCATTTTGGGGTCCCCATCCCTCTCATCCCTTCTGTATGGTTTTGGGGTTCTTGTCTTGTGTCTTCATCTCTCTGTCCTGTTTTGGGGTCCCTGTCCCAATATTGGGGTGCCCATCCCATGTCTCCATCCCTCTGTCCCATTTTGGGGTCTCCATCCCATCCCTCCCAGCCCTTCTGTCCTGTTTTGGGGTCCCCATCCCTCTGTCCTGTTTTGGGGTCCCCATCCCATGTCCCCATCCCTCTGTCCTATTTTGGGGTCCCCATCCCATCCCTCCCATCCCTTCTGTACGGTTTTGGGGTTCATGTCTCATGTCTCCATCCCCCTGTCCCATTTTGGGGTTCATGTCTCGTGTCTCCATCACCTTTGCCTGCATGGGGGTCCCCATCCCTCTGTCCTGATATTGGGGTCCCCATCCCACATCCCCATCCCTCTGTCCCATTTTGGGGTCTCTATCCCATGTCCCTGTCCCAATATTGGGGTCCCCACCCCACCACTCCACCCCCCAGACCCATATTTGGATCCCCATCCCCAACCCTGCATGGGGGTCCCCATCCCATGTCCCCATTCCTCTGTCCTGATATTGGGGTCCCCACCCCATGTCCCTGTCCCAATATTGGGGTCCCCACCCCACCACTCCACCCCCCAGACCCATATTTGGATCCCCATCCCCAACCCTGCATGGGGGTCCCCATCCCATGTCCCCATTCCTCTGTCCTGATATTGGGGTCCCCACCCCATGTCCCTGTCCCAATATTGGGGTCTCCACCCCATCACTCCATCCCCCTGACCCATTTTGGGGTCCTCACCCCATGTCCCCATCCCTCTGTCTCATCTCTCCATCCCCTTCACCTGCATCAGGGTCCCCAACCCATGTCTCTGTCCTGTTTTGGGGTCTCCACCCCACGTCCCCATCCCTCTGTCCTGTTTTGGGGTTCACAGCTCATGTCTCCATCCCCTTTGCCTGCATCAGGTTCCCCATCCCTCTGTCCGGATATTGGGGTCCCCACCCCATCACTCCATCCCCCTGTCCCTTTTTGGGGTCCCCATCCCATGTCTCCTGTTTTGGGGTCCCCATCCCATGTCCCCATCCCTCTGTCCTGTTTTGGGGTTCATGTCTCGTGTCTCCATCCCCTTTGCCTGCATCAGGGTCTCCATCTCTCTGTCCCATTTTGGGGTCCCCACCCCATGTCCCCATCCCTCTGTCCTGTTTTGGGGTCCCCATCTCATGTCCCTGTCCCAATATTGGGGTGCCCACTCCATGTCCCCATCCCTCTGCCCCATTTCAGGGACCCCATCCCATGTCCCCATCCCCCTGCCCTGTTTTGGGGTCCCCATCCCCAGCCCTGCATGGGGGTCCCCATCCCTCTGCCTTTGCTTTGGGGTCCCCATCCCTGTCCCCATGCTGGGGACCCCATTTCTCTGCAGTGCTTTTGGGGTCCCCATCCCACCTGCCCATCCCCCTGCCCTGCTTTGGGGTCCCCCTCCCCATGCTGGGGTCCCCATCCCCCTCCCCTGCATGGGGGTCCTCATCCCCTGACCTGCTTTGGGGTCCCCATCCCATGTCCCCC
>NW_010307534.1:0-5250 GCF_000700745.2 Antrostomus carolinensis | reverse complement strand
ACTTAGGAATTCTTAAGTCAGCTGTGTAGTAATTTATTCCTGACTAAAATTTGAACCTGTGGTTTAATATTTTTTGTCAGAGCGATAACTAATTTTGATTAGAATAAATTCCATTTAAATGACTGTTTGGTCTGTTTTGTGGATGTGTCTGCAACAGCTTGAAAAGAAAAAGTGAGAATATTTGGGAACATGGTGTAGATACTGAGTACCCAGGAAAGATGAAGAAAGTGATGGAACATCTTTTTTTGAACTAGATCTTTACTGATACATAAAATGCTTGGATTACCTCAGGTAGCTTTGCTCAGGTGACTTCAAGAAAATAAGCTCTCTTCTAGTACATCTCCATTTACACATCTAAATCAAGGAAGCGAAGTCAAGTGGAGTATTTGGTGGACCAGAGAGGAAGCTGTTCACTGTTTCACTTACTAACGAGCTATTTTCAGTTGTTGTCTCCAGCCTCAATGTGAAGTCTCAGAAGACAAACAATCCTTGCCCATTTCTGACAGAAATAGTTTTGTAAATGTTGGACACAGCCAGTGTATAAAGGAATATTTTAGTCATTCACTTTGAAGTGATAATGAGAGGGGAGCAGTGCTACCTGCACTGGCTCCCCAATTACCTCCACTGAATGGTATCTCTAATCTATTTTTGCAGCCTTAGGGTCATGATGGTCCTTTGACTCCTTGTAAAATTTATTGGTGACATTGTCACTAATTGTCACATAAGTGACATTTTCTTTGTCTTTCCTAGGGAGCCATTGCTATGAACTAAAGCTTTGAATGCTATGTCTTAAATTTTTAGACTGTGTTCAGTTACTAAGGTTACCTTAATAACAAAGTGATAATATTGCTTTTAAATATCAACAGTACCTTTAATAAAAAGCTTTAGAGTTTTGAGCTAGTGAGAGACAGGATATATGGCTGTATGTGTGTACTGGGAGGAGGCTCAAGTTCTATCTCAAGCACGGACCTAAACGTGTAAATATATCCTATCAGTCTTTTCAGTAGCTGTCATGCCCTGGATTCCTGCCTGTAATTTTTTTCCTGTAGCAGAAAAGACAGAAATGTGACTGTCACAACCTGGATTCCTGCCTGTAAAATTTTCCTATAGCAGGAAAGAGGGAAATCCCGGTCTCCTGCCCATAAAGTTTTCCTATAGCAGGAGAGAGGGAAACGTGACTCAGATTCACTGATCCTCTTGATTGGAATAAAGATGTAACATTACTGATCTGTAAATGGACAAATTTATTCAATAGTACTAGCTAAGCTTAAGAGGATACAATTAGGTATAGAGTTGGTTATTATTCACCACATGTGTGGGTTTCATATGTTGTGGAGAAAAAGGGGGGGAAGAGAGAGAGAGAGAGAAGAGAGGAGCGGGATGGACAGGTATCACCAGTCCTGGTTCCAATGTTGGTCCAGTCAACAGGGGGGTTGTAGGTAAGTTGGTCTGGAATCCCTGTTTACTGGAACTTACATTCGCCTTTTGTGCTTGTTGTTCATCACGGACTGCACTTCTGCCATGCTGCCAGTTTTGTTTCAGGGCAGTGCTCAGAGGGTCTCACTTCAGGGTTTTTGCATCTTGTGAGTGTTTGAGACATTTCACAGAAAGGCTCAGGGGGTCTTCACTCCCTGTTCCCTTATTGAGTTTTGTCTCCTGCCATTTTCTGCATCCTTGAACAAACAGTCCTTTGTTCCAGGGGATTACAAGTTAGCCATGGTGCTAGGTCTATCTGTTCAGATTGTTAGTTCTTCCAGTTGGACTCCTACAGTAGCATATATAGCCAAGAGAGGACAGAGGACAAGAAGAGTGGGCATTCTCTTTGGCATCTTAAGCTGTCATTTCATTCACAATTATTTGTCTTTTGTCAGCATCCAGAAATGAGCCTTTTATTCAATCCCTGCATATTGACAAATGTTTTTATATTGTCATTCACTTGCAATCTCTATTAGCTGTAGTAGCTAGCATGTTAAAACAAGATAGGAAATGTGAAAGAAAGATTCAGGAAACTGTTTTGAACAGCTAAACTTTCTTGTGCTCAAATAACTTAGAAGTACTAAGGTTCCCAGGAAAACTCAAAAGCAGTACTTTAAGAAATGTATGTTATCTTGTGTCATTTTTTTTGTTTTGGATCTATCTTTCTATAATGGGTCAAACATTTATGGCATATTAATGAATATAAGTGGTGAAGTACCGATCATTCTGCAGCACATGTATGTATTGTAACGATCAACTTGAACTGTTAATAACATTGTCATCTTGGCTTATTCAAGTGTAACCTAGGTTCTGTTTAATGGAAGTTTTCCTAGAAATTTATCATGGTGTAATTAAAATGAGGGAAAGGAAGAAATGCTGAAAGTGGTGATAATGAGCTAACAGGAGGCACATCTGGCAATTAGTCTTAGTTTTAAAGATTTTTAACACTTGTTGAATGTACTCCTTGCTTCTATGAAACAAACGAACAAGTAGGCTCTAAAGATATGCTAAAGAAATGAAATAAAAAAGCAGATTCTCTTTTCAGCAACTCCTTAAAAAATACTGAAGTTGTTTTAAGAATTTACCCCTAGATAGATATGAGGAAAAAATAGACCTTGATGTAAATGGGATTCCTTAGAGTCATCATCACTAACAGAGCAAGAGACAGGCCCAGGTATTTTTGGGTTATTAACATGCAGATAAACACTTACATTTGTGAACAATGTGCTGAATCGTGACTTCAGGCTATGCAGTTTTCATCAGTTGGACTACAACAGAAATGACTACAGTCAATAGGAAAGATTACAGTGACCAATGATAAGTTATGCTGATTATATCCTTCTTTGTTTTCTTAACCAATTTGCTCTCATGATACTCATTGATATTTTTAACAAAACAGTTCATAAAGCAAACATCACAATTTTTAACATAGATTATAATTTTTTTAGTTCATGATTCTTATTTTCTCTCAACAATGGACCTTTAGGATGTCACTAAATGAGTTTTCAGTCCACCTCAGCTCATAATTCACCAAAGGAAAAAACTTCTCACTTTACATTATTTAAACCAGACTGAGACTGAAACAGTTTCTTGATATACTAACAACATGCAGTTATCCAGCAATTAGTGAACTATACATACAGAATCAGTACCAGTAATAAATACTAAAAGTTGAATACTGAAAGCAAGATGTGGGAGCCACAGCTCTATGTGTTCATTTGCTGTCCCTACCCCACAGGGAGTAGCCACTTGCCAGCATGGGATCCTCACAGCATCAGGCAGGGAGGCTGCTCCCTCTGGCCTGAGTAGGGGCTGGGATGTCACAGGGTGACTTCTGACAGTGCCAAATCAGGTTGCACTCCTATCATTGCTACTCCAAGGTCTCTTCCTTCTGTTATGCATTTTCATGCTGGTTTTATATGTCTTATCAGGCTAACTCCATCTTTGTATCAAAAGTCTTGTAATTCTCTGATTGCTTTCTAATACTGCTGATGGTCATAGAATCATAGAATGGTTTGGGTTGGAAGGCACCTTAAAGATCATCTAGTTCCAACTCCCCTGCCATGAGCAGGGACACCTTCCACTACACTTACTTCTTAAGCAAATGAATTCAGACAGTTTTGAGTATTCTGTTCAGACATAAATACTATTTCTACTCTAATTGTCATTATACCAGGTTATCCAGGCCAATCATCTGCCAAGGGTGGTCCACACAAGTATTCCACAGGATTTAGCCCTAAGATGTTAACTTCTGAAAACAAGTGAAAGAAAAAGAAGGCGCAAAAGAGAAAACAGGATGTTTTAGATTTGTTGAAAATAAAAGCAAGTGTCTTAATTAAGAAATATTTATCTGCAAACACTCAGTTTCAAACTCTGTGTTTAGCCCATATCCACTGTAATTAATGAGCCCATACTTACACAATCTCCTTAGCATAAGGCATCCAAGAAATTCTCTATAAAAAGTCTGAGCGCAATTTGGGAACTATGAAATACATAGCTTTCTCATTTCTCGACAGAATTTCAGAAAGAAGCATGTCTGCTTCCCAGACAGTTTATACAACAACCTGGTTTTGCTGGACTCCTCTATCCTCAACCTGGAAGTAATTGAGATCTTTTAAACCCTTTGGCTGAGACACCAAGACACTCTCAAATTTACTGAAAATAAAGCAGAGAGAAAAATTATCCATTCAGGTACTACCTATAAAAGGTTTGACAAACCCGTTCAAACCTATGAAGAAAACAGATTTGGTGGCTTATAGAAGCAGCTTTTTGCACTTCTGGAATCAAGGAATGGCTCTGGGATATTTAAGTGTTTTAAGCCTGAACTTCCTCTCCATTCAGGACAGACTTCAGGTCCTGTGAGAAAGGACAGAAACTGTATCACTGTCCCATTAAAGATTTAGGTAGCCTTGGAAGGAGTTGGCTTTCCTTTCATGAATGGATTCATGCTAATCCTCTTTTACATCAATATATCATATAAAAATGCAAACAATTGCTCTCCTTGGGAAACTAGAGCTGCAAGACCATGCATACCAGAGAACAAAATGTTACTGGTAGATATGAAACAGCCTATTGAAAGAGATTCTAAGGTAGAAACTGACTAAAAAATCTTAAAATCATAGAATGGCTTGGGTTGGAAAGGACCTTAAAGATCATTTAGTTCTAACCCCCCCACTGGAGAATTTCTTCCTAATGTCTAATTTAAACCTACCCTCTTTCAGTTTAAAGCCATTTCCCCTTGTTCTGTCATTAACTGCCCTTATAAAAAGTCCTCCCCCAGCCTTCCTGTAGGACCCTTTCAGGTATTGGAAGGCCACTGTAAGATCTCCCTGAAGCCTTCTCTTTTCCAGGCTGAACAGTCCCAACTCTCTCAGCCTGTCCTCATAGGAGAGGTGCTCCAGACCTCTGATAATCCTTGTGGCCCTCCTCTGTACTTGTTCTAACTGGTCCATGTCTTTCTTGTGTTGGGGCCCCCAGAACTGGACACAGTACTCCAGGTGGGGCCTTACAAGAGTGGAGTACAGGGGCAGAATCACCTCCCTCGACCTGCTGGCCACAATTCTCTTGATGCAGCCCAGGATACAGTTGGCCTTCTGGGCTGCAAGCACACATTGCCGGCTCATGTTGAGCTTCTCGTCCACCACCACCCCCAAGTCCTTCTTTTCAGAGTTGGTCTCAATCCACCCATTGCCCAGCCTGTATTTATGCTTGGGATTATCCTGACCCAGGTGCAGACCTTGCATTTGGCTTTGTTGAACTTCATGAGGTTAGCAC
>NW_010307533.1:0-9792 GCF_000700745.2 Antrostomus carolinensis | reverse complement strand
CCTCCACCTGGGAATTAAATGTTCCTCACAACAACCCTTGGACTAGACCTTGACACACACACCTTTTAGCTCTTATCAAGCACTTTATCAGCAGATCCAAACCATTCTATGATTCTATAAGAAGGGACAAAAAAACCCAAAAAAATAGACCTTTCCCTGGTGTACAGGGCTCTCTGAAGCCCAAAGGGTTGGTCTGCTGTCCGCTCCAGCGGTTCTTGGTGTAAATTCATCCAAAAAAAGGGTGAAGGCTGCCCAGTTTTGTCCCTGACTACACGTATTTGAATGATAAACCTGAGGGAAGTGATCTACAATGAAAATCCTCAGTAAATCCTTAGCACAGAGTGGAAAGGAAAGCCCAGGAGCGTTTTCTATATAATTTTATTTTGTCAATGTGAAGAATTTCCAGTGCAATAAGAGAGGACAGGACCGAATTTGGGTTTCACCCAGCAGGGTGGACACCTCAACATTTCCAGCCATGACAAGCAGTTCAGTTGTTGGATTGGAAGGTGGTGAGTGGGAAGCATGGTCTCACTAGACAATCCAACCAGTGAGTCTGCGAGAGGCCGTTACCATCCCAGGCTATGGATCTCTGGATCAACCAACCTTTTCAGAGATGACCCTAATGACTTCCCCACACCTGGGGTAATGAGCATGCCTGATGATATGGTTACAATCCCCTTGGTTTAAAAAAAGAGACGAGCGCTGTATAATGGGCCACGTCCTCCAGGACTTGCTTTCCCTGAACCACCGTGTTCCACAGCACAGGTGAGTTCTCCTCTTGGCTCCAAAACTTGACCTCAAATAATATGAAGCTAAAGACTAAAGTGAAAGTCTTTCCATTACATTAAGATCTTTTTTTCAAACAGAGTTCAAGTAACTTTGTACCGACACGGAAGAGAGGGAAGCGCCTTTCCCCGCTGGGTGTTCTCTTTGCTACCTGTCAGTAATTTGGTTCAGAGATGTCTGTGATCGTGGTCCCATGGATTTGGGTCTCCCAGTCTGAGAGCTGTTTCACAAAGCCCCTGTGTGGTCTCATGTTTGTTTTGCATTGCAGAACGTAGTCCCAAGCTCTCTGTAAACCGAAGGAAAGCAAAGAAGCTTTGGGAATTTAAACTGAAAGCTTTCAGATGTGTACACAAAGCAGCTACACTTGTAGAGGACACAGCTTTGTATTTGCTCCTCGTGTTGAACAGCAAGAACCTGCAGATAAGACTTTGGCTATCAAAGCAGGGTCAGGCTGGATCCAGATGTGAACTTCAGAGAAGCCTGTCTCCTTCATGCTCTGCTCTCCTGGATACAAGGGCAGCTCAGGCTGCTGTCACTGCCAGCTGGGTGTATTGTGTTATTTTACACCGATGGAGCAATGCACTCCTGGATTTTTACCCTAAAATTCTGTTTCTTTGATGGGTGATAAGCGAAGCAGTGAAGTGTCACTATTCACAGGTAAGCAACAGAGGTCATCTTGTTTCTAGATTGGTGTAATTTGATGTGGCAGAGCAGCTATGAAGCTCCAGTTATCTCACTGCATTAATTACAGCCATCTTAATTATACGTTAATCCATGTAATCAGCTAGGAACTCTGCTACACACAGGGCAGATCCACCAGCATTACTCTGCTTTATTCCAGCTGCATCCTTGGGTTTACCCAGTAGTGTTCACCTTCCCCCTTTCAAAACAGACTTCCCCTCACACTCAGAGGATTGCTTAAGAGTAATGAGACCAAAGGTTAGAAGATAGTGCTCCATTGGTTTGTTTTTCTAATCTCAGTGATACTCCAGGCTCTGAGGCTGATCTTCCAATATCTACTCCTCTGAGTGCATGGTGGGGATGTCTGTACTTCCCCTGAACTCAATTAATCTGCTCACATATTGATTACTAATAGAATAAGGGACCACACGTCCCAAATCTGCCTTTCTTTTGCAATATCCCTGGCTTCTGAAGCTTTCAAAGATCTCTGCCTAGACTGGGTGAAGGATCACATGGGAATCTGTTGCATTGCTTTCCTCTGCAAGAAACAAACTTGTCTGCCAGGCTAATCCCCCAGGAAAGCTTTGCCCAGCCAAGAGTGGGCAAGCACCACCCAGGCCAGCTGCAGCGTGCCACTGCCCTGTCAACCTTTCCTTCTTTTTTTGTTTTTGGCACTTAGTAAAATGCTGAGACCAACCTGTTGATACCAACTGAGAGAAACTGCAAGGATCAGCCTTTGACTTTTGCACTGCTGTTGCAAGCACCTCCAGTAATTTAGCATACAAGGGAATGGTTATCAGTGTTCAGAAGCAATCACACCCAGCATTAGTAGCAAAGATGGAAGAGTGTCTGCAGCCCCATTGGCACGCTCAACCTGAAATTACCCGTTGGCACACAGCAATGGGAAGGGATTTCCTCTTATGTTGCAAATGTTGACACAAAATCAATTAGATGATTAGATACAGGCCCAGCTTCAGTGAAGCTTGGACCAAGGCTCCCAAAGGAGGAAATACTTTCCAAAAAAGGACAAGATTTTTAAGGAGATGCCTTTCAGTTCCCATGGGAACAAGGCTGCTCTGTGCCTACGGCACCACAATGCTTGTGTGCTGGATGCAAAGGGAAGAAGGGACCTGGCACCTGAGGAGAGGCCACCAGGTTATAGCACAGCTGGGTCATCCTCAGGCATCAGTCATTATTTTCCTTACCTTACTCAGAGCTAAGGAACAGCATGTACTGGCCATTTAACCTGTACTTCCTTCCTGAGCTATTATCCCATTCCACATTTCTCTGCAGTGCTACTATCTGTGGGAAGGGATTCCTTCTGGAGAAATAAAATAGAATATTGGAAGAAACCAGTGCTGCTGAGCCCAGTGGTAAATCAGAGCCCTGGAAGCACTGGGTTCTGAATTTCCCTGTATTAAGAGATGGGATTAACTCCAGTAGCTTCCAGCTACTCTCTTTCTCAGATCTAGGAGAGCAGAAATGCTAAGATCTGTAACCACAGCTTTATTTTTATAGCCCTGTAGTTAAGTAGGGAAATGTAAGAATATCACAGGTGCCAGGGGGAAGACTTACAGGTCCAAAATCACACCTAAGCCACCTCCTTAATGGTGTAAAGATGCAATCTCATATAATATAATCTGTTACATTATCAAGTGGATAGTTTGCATGAAAAGCACAGATAATGTCTGTCTTATTACTACAGTAATGAGGCTTTAGAAACAGAAATGAACTGCAGACCCAGCCAGTATCTGTGGAAAATATGACAGTGACGTACCTTGAGGGAAAACCCACAGGAATACATAAGATAGGCCATGGTTACTGTGCTGCTCCGGCTTATCCCCAGGCTGGAGAACACCAGCACCGCTCCGTGATCCAGCTGAGCGTCTGAGTAAAGAAATGCCAATCACAAATTAGTGATTTGGAAAATCAAGCTTCCAATTCCACAGTCAAACTCTAATTCAGTGGCAGCTGACAAGCTGGCAGCCTGAGCGACAGGAACCCTCACGAGCCCTGACAGCAGCAGATGGGCACTGCCAGCTCCCATTTCTGTAAGCATTTGCCTTTTTTCAAAATCCACTGAGTTAAAACGTGGCTTTGAAGACCAGAACCAAATGACAATGACCAGCCAATGCTGCAGTACAGATCAGTGTTGCCTTTACATCAGATAACTGAAGAAAAGTGGCCCACCATGATCAATCTGCTGTGCTTGGCATCACATCAGCTACTCAAACTCCTCCCAGAAAAGTGAAAAGGTATTGAAATTTCTGATGAACACAAGCCTAACTGTTCACCACTGAAGCAGGAAGAATCAGCTCTCAAACTGGAGGGGACTTAGACTTCCAGTCCCTTGCCCCTCTGTGGGGATCACCATCAGGAAACATGAACACACCAGCTGGGGAGCTGATTTTCTGATGTTTTTATGGTGGAGACTTTGCAGTGAAAATTGTTAAGATCAGCAAACTTATTTTCTGCAAAAGCCAAGCCCATTTGGCTTTAAGAGGGTGCTGTCACTCGCTCACAACCACATCAGCTCTGCTAACTATGCCTGAAAGAGTCTGTATTTTATTAATAACCTTTTAAATTCTTTTCCTCCCTCTCCAGAGCAGACAGCATGAAATGATTTTGGAATATCAGCAACTGAACTCTACAATTCATATGGCAAAGCCTCTTCTTTTACTGCTGTCAAGAAGTTGTGGAGTTTTGTGGGTTTTTTTCTTCAAGCTCTAAACCAGAGATTTCTGAGTTATTTCTGTAATGAGATACTAGTTCTGATCTAAGACCTGAGTAGAAATGGCCTCACTCCAGCATACCCCTGGCACAAGGATATCCACACTCCTCTGGGAGTACGTGCAGAGCTGTAGTCTAGTGTTCACCCATAACCGTTCCAGTTTAAATAATCTACTCTAGACTATCAAGTAAATAGTTAAGACTATCAAATAAACAGTATACCCTTCCACAAGAGCTACAGCTAATAAACTCTTGTAGTCTGTTTTGGAAACTTCCACAAAATGATGTAAGAAATACACTTTCTTCTGAAATCCTAGTAGGAAAAAGGGGGGGGGGGGGGGAGCAAAAAAAAAACCCAAAAGAAAAACAAAAGCTGTGCTGCTGCAGTTGCTGAGCTGGAGAGTGTGTTCTTTCTTGCCCTCTCTGATGTAATCAGCTAAAGGCAGGTTTATGCTGTCCAACCTGAAAGTGTTCCTCAGCTCTACAGTAGGTCTGCACTGCGAATCACAAAGATCAGCAGCACCTTGTGGTAAGTTCTCCAATATGTGTCACACTCTTGTTAAAATAAAGCTCTGGTGGTGGAAGAATTGGGCTGGAAGAATCAGAGGGTTGTATTTAAAAACAAAGGAATAGGAGGGAATCCTATGAAGCCCTGGAAGACATCCTACAGCAAAGCCTACTCAGATCTAGTGGAAAGCTCACTATTATCAGAGAGTGAGGTATTCTTTAAAGTGAGTAGGAACATCAGAGTCTGCTGCCCTGCAAAATCTCCTCTGTGTCCATCAGGATGGTTAGCAGGGTGGCTCTGGTATCCCTTAGGGTGTGGGCTTGCTTGGGAGTACACTGATCTTGAAAGATTACGACCCTCCTGTCTGAGCTTCCTGTTGGAGTGAACTGCAGTCACTCCCATCTGATATCCTGGGGTGAGTAAGGTCTCAGGAATTCCAGACTGGGAACTACTCACCTATGAAATGACAAATGGTGGCAAAGGTAGAAAAAAGGTCTGCTTCGAGTGAATCTGGAACAGATATATGGAGATAATTGCTGCCTTCTGCAAACCTGGAAAAGGAGCACATGGTGTGACATGGGTCAGAGAAGCAGCTTTGAAATAATGTGTTTGTTGGAGGCAAGCTGATAATTTTGTTTGGTGTTACATGCTTGAGTTTTTCATCGTTGTCATCATTAACATTATGATAAGGGATTTGTTGTGGTGAGACACTGAGGTGCTTGTAATACAGAACCAGTTTAATTACTGATTTTCCATCCCACGTGGTATCACCATTGATGTTGTAACTTAACGTACAGCTTCCTTATGTGACAGCTAAATGGAAACTTTGTTTTGGTCACCACCTTGAGAAATGCCACTGGATTCTTCACTGGTGTGAAATGGCATTTCCAGCATGGCCTACAAACTGAGCTGCATGGTCAGATGTAGGTAAGGAAGGAAGACCAACAATGTGAAACATCAGTGATTTAGCTTTTACATTGATGTGTTTGTAAGATTTTGCTCTGGAAACTATTCAGAGATGTAGGTTCTTCTTGAAGAATGATGGTATGTGATCGATTCGAAATGCCAAGGGCCCCCTAGTCCTCCTCTCACCCAGTTGCCCTATGTCATGGTGGAGGGCTGCAGGACTGCATTGCTGCTGTGCCAAGTCTGGAGGAGAGCTCAGAAAAACGAGCATGAAATAGCACTCAAATCTGCAGTGAACGAGAGAGGTTTCCTTGGAAGCCCACAGGCACTGACCCCTCTGTGAATGGGCTCTGGTCCTGTGCCACCTCACTTTTTTCACAGGTACAGACATTGGTGAGGTACAGACATTAAATAGTTCAAATACCCCTTGAACTATTTAACTTACAGTGTTGCAGGCTCTTCAGAGATGTTGACTTGTGCTTTGATCTTCAAATCTTTCTGAATTTGTTGGTCACAGGCCTGCTTGAAATTGCCCATATATAACTTTGCAGACACTATTTCTGCAGGGTATGGCTGGAAGTTGTCTAGTTCCTGCCAGAGAGAAACCATTTAGAGTTTCAGGCTCAGTTTAGAGAGTATTTGCTCCTATTAGGTTGGTAAGTCCTTAAACAGAAGTCATGTGAAGAATTGAATACATGCTTAGTTAACAGCCTATGACACATTCTAGTGTAATGACTCATTCCATCACCTGGACTTTCTGTATGTTGAAGTCTTTGCTAGATTTAGTACAAATCATTAACAGCATTGCTGTCATTGTGGCATTACTTGAAACAAATCCTAACTCAAAAGGAGGCAGCAGATATTCTTTACATTGTCTGGAGGGACTGCAGCATAACAGATTCACTTGATGTTTTCTCTGGTTACTGTTTGCAAAGCTAAATTTAATCATCTGCCACCTGCAGAGCTGCAGGTGCCCTGTAATGGTACAACCCAAGTCTGCAGCTGCTTCCAGTGTCTGCAGCGTGAAGGCTGACATCAAAAATACACAGGTAGCCAACAGTGCCTCTACATCCCTCACTGACACTCGGCTAATGCTGCAGCAGAACAAAGCAGCAGCCTGACAATTTAAAGCAAAAGAGAAGAGCTTAAACGGAGAAGAAGGAGGTACTCCATGTCCAGTTGAATCTGATGGGGAAGCTCAGCAGTTTGCTCCCCCTCACAAAGAAACACAAAGTGAATTGATTTTCTCTCCTGTGCTGTAGCATCCCACAGGTTAGCACCATGTCCCAGGCTATTTCACGTGAACCACAAGTGAACAGGAACAACGGAAACAAAAGACATGTTGCAATGAGATGCTCTCTGCTGTCCAGTGCCCTCTAAACCTGCCCTGCCTCAGGTCCTGTCCTAGATGTGAAAAAAAGGGTAATTGTTTCTCACAAGGTAAATATATAAATGTTTATAGGTGAAACCAAGCAATTAGGATACCAGTGGATGGCTGTTTTCTTTCTGGGCCTGTTGAAACAATGCAGCACCACTTGCTTTGTGATCCTTCCCAATGAAAAGCTGCCTAGACATGGCACACAGTGCTTGATAGGAATTGTACTTCTGTCTGAAAACATTTATTGTGTAACATCCCAGATAACCACGTGTCAGAGAGGAACCTGCTTCTTTTCATCGTTTGTTACTGTTTGTTTAGTTATCTGTACTCTCCAGTAGGCCAGTTTTGGGGTTATCAGGGAAACCTTCCCGGTGTGTTTTCATGAGCAATGTTTTCATTTCACGCAATAAAAGAAGGATAAAAAAGGCAAAGTGTGCCTTGTAAAAGAATTAGTGGTGAGACTCAGGGCAAGCACAGTAACTCAAATTACATTGAATTCCTTTGTTTGAAATTACTCTGATATCAGGTTTACAGCACCATTAGCCATCATCAGTTGAATATAAATGCTAATATCTTCTACTTGCAAATTAGTATCATCTCACCTGAGGCATCCACAATATCTTCTGCGTCCTCAGAAAATGATAGCAAGCTGAAAAACGCCTGTATCCTCCCTTCAGGACCAGCACAGGATGGCGGGTGAACTGCTCTAAGCTCCTGGCATGCTGGACAGCAATTCTTTCCTCGGCATCTAATGAGATCAAAGCACTATTTGCCAGAGCAGGTTTAGAGAGCTTCCACCAGCACTGGGGGTGACATCTGGCCCAGTGACATCGACAGCAAACTCCTTTTCATTTCATCAAAAGGTCTGCAGAAAACCTTGTTAAAAACTAGATTATTCTTTTAACTGTTGCTGCAGGTCAGTAACAAGGCATCCTGCTTTTCACCTCTTGTCCTCTGATCTTTTTATTCCTCTCCTGGTTTCTTTTGTAGGTCTGGATAAAGCTTTTTTTCCCCCCTCCCCATTATTCTTTGTGAAATGCTTGTAATAGGTCCCTATAATAGGGAAGTATTATTAATTTAAATCTAATAATCTGAGTTTTATGGAGGCCCTTTTTTAGTCTGCTTTAGCCAAAGGGGGAGGAATCTTGAATAAATTTTTTAAACACTCGCCTCAGTGAAGCAGATTATGTGAGGTGGCTGCTCCCCTTCCTTCTCCCAAGAGATCCATCCCAGTTGCCTCTAGCTATGTCTGCATTAGAAACAGATCAGCACAAGGGAAACCTGCTTCTGATTCTTCACACCTTCCCTTGCTAGTGTCTCACTTTATGAATGTGCTTTCTTTATTCATTCTCCTTCCACTCCCAGACTTTTTTTCTCAAAAAAAAGAGAGAGATGTAAATCTTTGGTAAAATCATAGTAGCCTTTATAAAGCCAACAGGAGCCAAACAAACCTACAGAAGTTGTTCTGCACACAGCAGAACTCCTTGCTAAAGGATGTGTGAAAGCTAAACATTTCCATGGTTCAAGGAAGACTGAACAATTACATGGAAAAGTTTCCAGCGTTTCACGTTTCTCAGTGAACTCCATCAAATCACCACTCCCATTAAAGCTAAGTCTTTTTAAATATGATATTGTGAAAGCCTTTTATAACCCTCAAAGAAGGAAGTACTCATCCTGTGAACATGTGGAACTTGAGTCAATGTTTTCAATCTCTGAAGAAGTACTGCTCCCTAAAAAGCAATTGTTGAACAAGCCCAATCTCAGTGAAATGGGGGAAAAAAAAAGAATTCATTCCTCAAACACAACATGGAACTTCAGCATTTTTTTTTCCACAGACAGGAAACCAGACCTGCCAGGAAGCTTTAAATTAAATCTGCATTTTTTAAGCCTAAGAATGTATGCAACACAGTGAAAAACCAGAGGCATAGCACAGATGTTAGTTTTTTAAATAAAACTGGGTAAATGTGCATCTCTTCCAATTAGCTCATAAAATTAAATGAGGAATGATAAGAATATCTGTCCTGCAGCGAGGTCTTGACTGACATGGTTCATAGGTACCTTTTTCTTTCTCCTCTTCCTCATAGTCACTGCAATCCAGAGAGCTGGTCTCACAGTCATACACCACACAGTATCTGACATACCCCAATTCCTCGCAATCCGGTACCAGATACTCCCCCTCAGGACTCTGCCAAAATCACAGAGGAATTCTATCAGGAGCACAGCTCCACACTTGTGGCATCAACACTGACAACATCTTGCAAGTCACTACTCTATGGGTACAGAAAGGGTTGATGCTGAAAGACCCGGTTGGAATTCAGAAATGATGCAAACTAGGCCAGATTGCTTCATCAGCCGCGGCGGTAAAGATGCCAACACTGTCCTTTGTGAGACAAGGCTACAATATGTTAGTTCTTGGGCAATATTTTTCCTGATTTCGAGCTCCTATGGGCCAGTCCTTTGAGCTACTGAAACCCCCTTTGCTTTCTTTGTGACAGAATACAACCCCCCAGTGGCAGAAATGGACCATGGCTGGGAGAGGTTGGGACAATTCCCTTGGGTTTGAAGCCAATTTCGTGTTACTGCTAATTGCTGAATCCAGGGATGGTTCACACACACGGTAACCCCCCCTCACCTCTTCAATCCTGCGCGCTGTAATAATATGGCTCTCATCATATTCACGCTGAGTACGGGCATCTGGAAAACAAAACCCAAAAACCAAAACCAACCAAGACTTAGGAATTGGTTTAGTTGGTGCTTTTAAGGTAGAATCCTGTCCCTAATTAATTGCACTAGTTAGAACGAG
>NW_010307532.1:0-902 GCF_000700745.2 Antrostomus carolinensis | reverse complement strand
GGTCGAAATTTAACCAAAATGGTCCAAAAATCATCTAAACTTGACTAAATGGTCCAAAAATGGTCCAAAATGGTGCAAAAATGGTCAAAAATGGTCCAAAATTGACTAAAAGGGTCCAAAAATCATCTAAACTTGTCCAAAATGGTCAAAAATGGTGGAAATCTGATCAAAAATGGTCTAAAATGGAACAAAATGATCTCTAAATGGGCAGGAGTTGTCCCAAAATGGTGCCAATTTGATCAAAATGGTCTCAAAATGATCCAAATTTGACCAGAATGGTCCACCCTGCTGATGGCAGGGGGGTTGGAACTGGATGAGCTTGAAGGTCCCTTCAAAATGATTCTAAAATGGAACAAAATGATCTCTAAATGGGCAGGAGTTGTCCCAAAATGGTGCCAATTTGATCAAAATGGTCTCAAAATGATCCAAATTTGACCAGAATGGTCCAAAAATCATCTATACTTGACTAAAATGTTCCCAAAATGGTCCAAAATTGACTAAAAGGGTCCAAAAATCATCTAAATTGGTCCAAAATGGTCCAAAAATGACCAAAATGGTCCAAAAATCATCTATACTTGACTAAAATGTTCCCAAAATGGTCCAAAATTGACCAAAATGGTCCAAAAATCATCTAAACTTGTTCAAAAATGGACAAAAATGATTCAAATTTGACCAAAAGGCTCCAAAAATCATCTAAATTTGTCCAAAATGGTATAAAAATAGTCCAAAATTGACCAAAATGGTCCAAAAATCATCTAAACTTGTCCAAAATGGGCCAAAAATGGTGCAAATTTGTCCAAAATGGTCCAAAAACCATCTAAATTGGTCAAAAATGGTCCAAAATTGGTTGAAATTTAACCAAAATGGTCCCAAAATCATCTAAACTTGTCCAAAATGGGCCA
>NW_010307531.1:772-50508 GCF_000700745.2 Antrostomus carolinensis | reverse complement strand
TTTAAATGATCCCGACATCGGATCGGGACAGGTGGATTATTACACTGTGTTAGGAGAGCAGCAGGAAAAGTAAAGTTATTATTACAAACAGCCCTTACTGAGGTCTATCACCAGCATTCTGGTTAGTAACACATGTCAGCAAGACCAGTGTATCTGAATAAAATGTTAATATGGCCACTATCTCAGCATGAAGTAAAATACAGTTTGGATGCTTATAAAGCTTTAGGAAATACGAGATATGAATAAAAAACTGCATCTGAATTTCATAACCAGTGAAGGTCCTTTGTGACTTATGTCACTTAAATGCCTTTTTTTACAACATGTAACTGGGAGGAAAGTTTTGCTTATAAGGATTCTCTACATGCTTACAAAATCAAAATAATCAAAAGTATTAGATACTGGGAATGAATGTTTCTTTTGATAGTATTTTAACATCCAAGTTGAAAACATACACAAATGCATTTCGTAAGGGCAGTTGCCCCAATGGGAACAGTTAAATTAAAGATAGGGGTGGTCAATAAAACAATAAAGGCACTTTTAGTCATGCCACAGCATTGGCTAGGTGCTCATGAGGTCCTCAAGTATTATACTCATCTGCTATTGAGGCTCTCTTGAGCAGGCAGTAGCTCCCAGGACACAGACTCCCTGTCTGCAACATTTAACTTCTCGCCTGATTCCCAGAACTACTGATGATACCTGGGCTCCACAATAGTTCTTGAATACGCTCTCCCAGAGTGTTTAGGTGTGCTGGATTTACAATGGACTCTCCAAGGCTTCTGTTAGTTGAAAGAAGACATACAGATTTTCTAAGAGACTTTAACCATAATTACCCATTACTTTAAATAGTACAGAAAATAGTTGTAGCCAAAATAATAAACATATCATTCTGTATGGTTTTGTCTGTCAGGAAATTGGTCAGTTTTTAGGAAATGAGTCAAAGTCCTCTAGGAGTTTTTTGTGCCTGGTACACCATTTCTCCCCTAAATCATAGAACCAGGCATTCTCATCCACACATCCTCTTTATTTTTCTGTTCAAACACCCAGAGGGTAAAAGACACTTTATTTTGTAACTCTTACATATGCTATTGTCTTATGTTCCTCTGGTCAGCCTGTTCAGGTAATTAAGTTCCTTCCTCACATGCTGGCTACCAACCCACGAGGCAAAATAAGATTGATTTATCTACAAAACTGCACAGTTAAATCTATTAAAATATCATTGAGCCCAGATAGTTCACCCTTCCAACCTAGACTTGGTAGCATGCCACACATTAGTCCATTGATTGCCTTTTCCTCAATCCCAGAGAGTATCCCTGAACAGAAGTTAATCCTTGAAGTCAGTTAAGCAACCAAGATCACACAGTTGCACTAAGTGACACTTAATATTTCATAGAAATACTACTGCAAAAAAAAAAAAAAAAAAAAAAAATCCCCTACAGTCTCCAACAGCTGACATTTGTTGGAATAATTGATACCTAGACTTCTAAAGCTATTCAGTGGGGAGAGGTCTGCCCACACGAGATTTTAAAAATACTTTGTCTAATTCAGACAACTTTAAACATTCCTCAAGGCTCCAGGTTTGCCTGTGAGTCCATAATTTCTGAAGGATTTGGGAGTCCATTGGTAAGTAATGAGTTATAGAATATTCAGAAGTGAGAAGAACAGTCTTTGGCTTATTCTTTTCACCACGCTTACACTATCTATGTTGTAAGGAACTGTGAATCAATTTACATTTCTAGCTCTTTCTGGGGTTATGTTTTCTATGAAGTTCCACTTGGCTTTTAAGTCTTAATATTCTTTCTCTACCCCCACATCCCTTTCCCCAGTGCTGATTTTATCTCTGAATAAGATGGATCAGGCAGCCTGCTTTCTGTGACAGGAGGGTTAGGAAATGTTAGAGGTCTCTCTCAAAATGTCATACAGGCTCTGAGAAGGGAAGCCTGGTGGCTGTAGGCTTGTAATGAGTTGGATGACCATATGAGCCCTCCGTCTTCATCAATCTCTCTGCAGAAGGATATGGTGAGTATAGAAAGGATAAACTGTGACACAACCTGGGACACTTAAAATTACAAATACTTAGGACATCAGATGTATGTTGCCATTATAGAAATTGTCCCATAATATGGAATTTTGCTTCAGAGATTATTCAAAATACTGAGTAGGACCTCTTGAATGAATATAACCATTGTGTAGCACCTGAACATTATGAGGTACCTGTTTGAACATATCCACACCCCAATTTTATTTGGTTTGAAATTTTGGGAAGCAGTAGCAATATGTGGTTCTGGAGTTTATTTTGAGAATCATGAAAATGCAAACAAAACCCCGATGTTTTAATGTTCGGAAGAAACTCTGTCTTCATTAAAATTAATAGCAATATTTCTGTTGGCATTGATGATGGAAAATTTCACTTTTTCTTGTCTTTCACTTTTTAGCAGAAGATGTGGTGTTTAGATGTATTTAGCATCTTGTTGCATTATACCCTGCCTGCATAGAAAAAGTTCCATTTTTAATTTTAAAAACACTCTGTCTGCAAGGACATCAAAAGTACACATGGATGAAAGTGAGAGCTATTTATCTGGACATTTTTTTCCTTCATTGACTTTGGGCACACTGTAGAAAGCAGAAAGGATAAATAAAAAGAGAGCTTGACTTAAGTTACAACTGACTTTAATTTTGTAATATCTAAATGTGGGGCACCAAATGTTTGTGGTCAAAACCAGCCTTGTTCCATACTGGAAGCAAAATTACAGTAAGTAATGTTAAATAAATATAGCTATTTGTATGAAGAAAGTTAAAAAATGCTGAATAATAAGAGAAATGCTTTATTATTTTCAAGGTTATATTTAATTAAGGACTTTTAGCAGAGAAGAGATATTGAACTGGAAACACCTACTATCTTGGGCTACTGAACCAGAGAAGATCAGTGGCAAAGTTTAGCTCTTGTTTTGCTGATGCAATTATATCTGGAAATCCATTTTTTTCTGTTTTCCTCTTACCTTCTTTCTTCCTTTCACAGTGGTCAGGCTGTTTTATCTCATCTTCAGTAGATCTTGGAGAGGATCCAGGGCCACCCACAGGTTATTCCAAATTCAAGAGAACAACTTATTTTCCTCCCAAAGAAACAACATTTTCTAAAACTGAAATATATTGCTTCATTATTTAGGAATCAAGAACTCTAAATGGGAAATTCTGAAAAAATAAAGCAAAGATAGGAAGAAGTTGCCACTTATTAATTTGATTTCAAAAAGGGAAAATAGAACCAGACAGTGTTTAGGAGAATTGTCTAGGACTCCCAGCCCTAACAGAAATTCTCTTTCTGGGTTCATAGGAGGGAGAAGTGTAACTAATTCTACATCAATTTGAAAGAGGAGGAAGAAACTCATATTTTAAACCCTTTATGTAAGGCTCTGATAGGGTAAGTTCTCTTGAAACTTCTGAGAAAAAAAGAGGCACAATATAGACACAATTCACCAGCTTGGAGAATATCCTCCATGAATTACTATAAGGCAGTTTTTGTCTGCACCCATTAAATAAAGAAACAAAGGAGTGGGTGGTATTGAAGAGAAAATAGGTAGAAGGAAATTTAAGAAGCAAAGAAATCCCATATAATTTTCTGACATATCAGGCAAGACTACTGGCATATTATCAACTAGTAGGACTACAGGGAATATAAACATGATTATGATAAAATATACAGTGGTTGGGTTTGTTTTTTTTTTCTTCCTTGTTGCTAATTCTTGTAGCTTTTAGTTCAAGACTGGAACTTAAAGTGTGAACACTCTATAACTCAGTGTAAGTAGCAGTCTCTGGCGAAACAATGTGCTTATCACGCAGTACACTGATGTTGGTCTAGCACTGTGTCTTGCTCGGCTGGTTCTCAAATCAGCTAATATGAACCAAAAGGATGTGGCACCTAGTATAATTTCTAGAGAATACTTTTCTTTCAGGAAAGGTAGATAGAGACAGAGGTCACATGCAGTGCACGCTATCTCGCTACTGTGCTAAAATTGCTGTGGGTGGACATAAGTTTGAATACACTCGTTGTATAATCACCTCCACACAATGTAATCACCTGCCTGCTTTTCTCTCAAGACTTGGCATTTGGTCTGGACCAGTGAGGGAAGTGTGTTAGAACAAAGGACAATCTCACCCTGAAGCCCCAGTAGTGTGCAACACCCTTGACCAACTATAGATTGCTTGCTGCTGTGGGCAGGCCTCTTTGTGGGAGATTTTTGATGCTGATCCTTAAACCTCCAAGCTTCACTTCTCACTTTTTCTTGAATTTGAGACAGCTTCTAATATTGTTAGTGCACTGGATACAAAACCAGGGGCTTCTATGGGAAAAGGTCCTAACAGCTCATAAAAATAGCTGGATCTACTGACATTCATTCTGTGATTTGACCAACAAACTCACATGTAGTATATATAGTCCAGTTATACACCTGCCCTTGGCAGGGAAAGTTTGTTGCTAACATCTGAGAATGAGGTTCCCCTATTTGACAGCAAGGTGAATGTGGCTGATCCTTCTCTCAGGGTTTGGCTTGTGTCTGAAGCAAGGCTAAGAGCTGATCCTAGGCCTCTCTGAGCTGATTGTAGGGACACAATGTTGTAGGAGGCAGACTGGGCGCACTACAAAGGACAAAAAAGCTGAGAACCAACTTTCCTATTTACAGAGGACCAGGCCGTCAGCTGATGCAAGTTGACGTCACTCCATGAACTTCAACAGAGCCCTGTGGATTTATGAGTTGGGAGTTCAGTTTTAAATCCTGCTATATCCTGAAGACTAAAACAGGGGATGGAAAGAGGTCCAATAGGTGGGTCATGGGACCTCAGACTAAACTTCCAAGGGTAGATGAAATATAGTCAAAGAAATCTTATGATAGCAAACCCAGAAAAAGAGAATCCTCTTGCTCAGGGACAGTCAGAAGACAACTGATTTAGAGAAAAACCTGTACCTGACTTGAGTTCAAATCTTTGTGTTTAATTAACATCTTTGTTTTTAAATTAAAATCTTTCAATTCAAAGCTGAGCCAGACTAACAGAAAGGTATGAGGTACAAGCTGGAAGTTATGACACTAGATTCATTTTAATCCACATAATACATCTGCTAGATGAATAATGCTTCAGCTATTTTAAGTAAATTTGATTAATTAAGGTGCCTAATGACATTCTACTGTTTCTTGTAAGTCTGATTTTGTTTCAGAGCTAATAGGGTAAGAACAGAGAACTGAGACATCATCTCTCATCTCTGCTATATTTCAAATCAATTACAAGTGCAACATGCAACTCAAAACCACACAGCTGATTTACAATTATGCAAGCAAGCACTTCAACTAATTGTATAATGATACCTAAATTACTGAGGTACAGTGACATTGGCTTGTTATGCTCAAGGATACAAGTAGCAAAAAAAGTATGTCAAAATGTATAATTCTAGTGTACAACCGGACACAGAGCTGAAAGAGAGATAATTAGTTCTTAATTAGTATCAAACTGAACTGAGTTATCTCTTCTGGGCATTATAAATTGAACACTCACAAACACTTATCAATAATTACTTTTCTTTCTGCACACTTTAAAGCTGGTAGCATACAGAGGTGCTTTAAATGTAATTATTATTACTTAGTGGAACCCAAACACCCACTACTCTTACTTTATTTTTTTAAGCAAAAATAGTGATTCATCTTGCATCCTGCTTGTGTGCAAATTTCTGTTTATGCTTTCCAACAATATTTTCTGAAGTAGGAGCACTGGATTCCCTCTGTGTTACTGGTCTCCACTCATGACAACAGCAACAGTCCCTGTACAAACAGCATATAGCTTTAAGAACAAGAAGATAATGCCCCAAACACAGTGCATTTGTTTGTCACACACAGTTTTTCTTAAGTAAAATGATAGTATTTTTTTCCTATAATTTTGTTGCAAGGAAAAAAATAACAGTTTATCGCTGAGAAATCTTGTTGGTCCAAAGCCCATGAATCTGTAAGCAAATTTGGCTATGATAATAGAAGACTATCAGAAAAAAAAAAAAAAAAAAAAAAAAAAGTAGTATGTTAACATTACAGTAAACCATGTATTTTGAAAAATAAATGCTGGGAATGGAAAGTGCTAACAATACCAGAAAAATAATATAAAACTAAATCTTTTGACTACTGTGAAACCTCCAGTGGCAAAAAACCTGAGTATTGTCTTGTATGTTTTTTACATTAAACTTTCCCTTCTGATCTGTGAAAAAAACCCTAAATTTCTCAATATTTTCTTGCAGATCACCCTGCTAGGAAAGGTCTTGTGTCCTGACTGAGAGGAAATAATTGTCAACAGCACAGAACAAAACAACACTTCCATTGTAACTGTTCTAATTAGAAGTGATCAGATAATGAATTAGATGCAGAAGCAAAAAGCTGGGGAGAATTCAAATGAGCTGTTTTCTCAACTGGATTCAAAATCATCAGCAGCTGAATGGAAATATGCTGTCCCAGACCAGGTCCCTAGGCATGGAGTCCTTAGTGTAGAAAAAATATACGAGGGGTAGTTGCTTAGTGGCTCAAGGCATCTCTGGCCCCTCCTCAGCCAGGAGGCCTGCAGTCACCAGTACAGGTGGATGGTGCTGGCTATGTCTGTGGAGGGAGGGAGGGAGAGGTGGACTAATAGACAGAGGAGAGGAGAAGAAAAAAAGGGGTATATTGATTAAGAATATCTTATCTTAATTCATTTCTACTGGGTTTCCTGCAGACACTGAATCTTGACTTGCCAGTGTATAACTTAAGAGCATCTAGCAATATGAACAGAATTTATCCAACCATAAACTATCTTACCTTCCCTTAGGATTCAATAGCACTTAACTGGTGCCAAGTGACACTGTTTGTACCTAATGGGGTATTTGATGGCTAAGGAGAGAGAACAGAGAAAGAAATGTGACGGGTCATTTTCCTATGGTGTATCTCTGTCACATTTAGGCTGTTTGTTCTTTAGTAAAAACAAGGTGCTTGTATCAGTGCGATCACCCAAAGAATAAGTTGCTTTGAGAAAGGGATCAGCATCTGTCTTTGTTCTAACTAACATAACCCAC
The DNA here is from genome assembly GCF_000700745.2 of Antrostomus carolinensis. Classification (NCBI taxonomy): domain Eukaryota; kingdom Metazoa; phylum Chordata; class Aves; order Caprimulgiformes; family Caprimulgidae; genus Antrostomus; species Antrostomus carolinensis. Next base: position 43,439 of record NW_010307531.1, on the reverse strand, counting down.
AAAGACATGGCTGTCATGAAGTGAACAGATGTGCTTAGAAAACTGAAGCCAAATTCTTGTCAGTCCTATGCAAGTCTATTAGCTTCAGCAAAGCTATATGGGAATAAAAGAGTGAAAATTAACTTCGGGTCTCCGCTGCAAACAGTGCAGATACTTGGGTGGAAATCTGGATAGGTTTAGCTCTGGCTTAAGTAGTGTACAATTCCACTATGTAAAGCAGAAAAGAGTTTAGCCATTTGTTAGGAAATAGCTGCACATGAAAACCCGTCTGTTACTACTGGACTCTAAACACAACTGTGTTTTGTTGATGTGTACTGCTGTAATGTGCAACAGCAATCTCCTCCAAATTGTTACTATAATTAATGAGAATGCTATGGTTTTAAGTTTGAATCAGGAAGCTGCTATTTGAATGATAGTACCAACTGATTTGGAGACAGTAATATAATCTGATGCTGTGCATGAGGAACATGCCCAGCTGGAGAAGCTTTGAAGCAGTCTGAGTAGGAGAATGGAGTTCTGTAATATAATTAGCCTAGAAAATAAAGACAGTCTGAGTCAAAGATGCTATCACACTTAATAATTTCTGTTGTATTTTTATCATGTATCATTGAAATTTAGAGGAAAAGCACAGGCAAGTATTCCCTGAGGGTCAGATGCTGCTGCTGTTCTTGATACAAAGCCTCTATAGACTTTTGCAGGCATTTCCAGTTAAAAGAGATGACAGGATAGGGAATTGCTGTGTCTGTGGTCTGTGCATGATGACATGCAACGCAAGAGTTAATGCCAGAAACCTCTTACAGTGGAGATAACGCTGATTCAGCCACATCACTTCTGGATTATCAATAAACTACAGTGTTGAAATCACACGTGATCTTTTGCTCTTGCCTCTGCCACAAAGCAGTAGGGACCACCCAACTCAGCATTTCAGAATGTATACATATTTGAAAGAAGTCAAGAAAAAATTTAATACAAAATGCATTTCAGAACACATGCTTCTGTGATAATGACACTTGGGAACTCTGTAATGGGAAGTAGATGGTATGAGTGAGTGAGAAGCCACTTTCAGCAATATACATTGTTAAGGAGAGGTGAGTCTGAAATGCTGGCCCATGAAATCCAGAAAATAATTAAAAAAATTTGGGGCCATATACTGAAACAGACAGGGTTGAATAGAAGCTAATGAAGATGATAGGGATTGAGGACATTACAGCAACAAAAGATGTAGCAAAAAGCACTTAAAAAAAAAAGTCTTTACTGTGTTAAAAACATTGACAGATAGTACATGATTAATAAACGAACAGTCAAAACAAAGGCATAAATCACACTTTCCACTTTCTATACAATTCATATGTACATTTTAAGTGTCTCTCACTAAAAAAAGACAATATCCTTCAGTGCTAGAAGCTATAAGAAACATGAAAAAAAAAAAGAATGGAATGTGAAATTGCAGAAGCAGCACTATATGAGAAAAAGTAACTAATTAAAGCATGACTAGACAATTCAATAAGGTAAAAACATTGGACATTTAAGGCTTTTTTTTGACTGCAAATGTAAAAGTGAGAAGGGGACTACAGAAAAAAAATATATAACCATTCAGACTGTAAGTTAATCAGAAACAAGTTCTATAACCTTTGAAAATCTTACAGAAAAAATAGGGAAACATTTTCCTTAAGGTGAATCAGAACTACAGTAGGAAGCTGCCCTTGTCATTTAGAGAGGCTACTGCTCTTGCAGTGATGAAGATGAGCTACTATTGGAATTTGCCGTGGACAATACTAAGAACTACACACCATTCTGTGCTAAAGGATTGAATTATATTCTCAGATGAAAGGAGGATCTTATTTATGTTAGCAATGCCATAATAGTGTAGGTGTAGCTGCTATGGACGGAGGCTATAAGTTAGCCTACCAGCTTGTCTCCCCCTGCTACAGCTATATCACATTTGTCAAAGAAATGTACTGCTTTTCCTTTGCATGCTCTAGATCAGCTGTGCAGCGATTTCCTCAGATTTGCAAACACTAGCTGTATTTAATCATGCAAGAAAGACTAATTCCCTGCTACTCTGGGATAGTTATATACATCTCAACTCTTGTGATGAATTATGTGCTTACTGGAACATTTTTTCATATCCTCTTTCTGAACCAGTTTGTACTTTAATGGCCACACAGACATTTTATGTACATCTTCCTTCTTAAGGAGTCTGTGGGGAGGCTTTGTAGTTCCACATCTGTTTTTACACATTCTTCTCTTTCTGTTTCTCTTTCATACCAAAGGAACATATACACTAAAAAAAAAAAAAAAAAAGGAAAAAAAAAAAAAAAAGAACAGAAATCCCTTTATGTCTCTTTCTCTACCTCTTTTCTAACCCCCGCCTCCTCTGTTTTATTAAGGTTCAGAATTGTTACCATTTAGGTGATCCAACTGCGTCAAAAGTGGCACTCTGGCAGATTTTTTACATACATCTCATGGCTTCACTCCCTGGTCTTGCTCGGATTCTGTAGATAGATCAAATTCTCTCTTCCACATGAAACAGTGATGTTATGAAAAGAAGACACATTTATCTATGCCATGTAGAATAGGATTTATCCAAGAGGTAGTGGACTTCTGCCCTACAAACCCACCTCTGACTATAAGCACTAGTTCAGGACAGCAAGCATTCAGGCAATGTAACGTTTTCTTGTCAGGATTCCTTAGTGATGTCATAGAAGTATGTAATTCTGTCTCTCTTCTCTGAAATAACTTCTAACTGAAAAGACAATGACATTTTGGCTTGCATTACAGAGGTTTCTGGTTAGTTCAGTAGCCTCAAAATAAATAATTTTTTTGTACTTAAAAATTAGTATTTTCTAATAAGAACATTCCAATCATATTTATAGGTAGGTATCAGTATGCAGCAGTAGTGTATGAGACTTTGTGGGTTGACCTTGGCTGAATGCCACTCTAGAATGAGGGGGGGACAAAATAAGATGGAAAAAAAACCCCAAACTTGTGGATTGAGACAAAGGCAGTTTAACAGAAATGAAGCAAAGCTGTGCATGCAGAAGCAAAAGAAGAACAAAATATTGATTCTTTACTTCCCATCAGTGGGCAGTGTCTGGTCACTTCCCTGGAAGCAGGGCTCCAGTATACATAACAGTTGTTCTGGAGGACAAATGTTGTAAATAATGAATCCTTCCCCTTCCCCCTCCATTCTTCTAGCTTTTCTTTCTGAGCAGATATCATATGGTATGGAATATCCCTTGGGTCAGTTTGGGTCAGCTCTCCTGGCTGTGTCCCCTTCCAAGATCTTGCCCATTTCCAGCCTAGTGGGGTGGGGAGGGGAGGAACGTTGGAGAGACAGCCTTGATGCTGTGGGAGCACTGCTCAGCGGTAATCAAAACACTGGTGTGTTATCAAATCCTTTCTAGCTATTAATACAAAACACAGCATTCTGAGGGCTGCTGTGGGGAAAATTAACTCCATCTCAACCAGACCCAGTACAGAGACTGACTTCAAATCAGTTAAAATCAATGGTGAGTGTATAGCATTTTTAGTGCACTGGCTCCAACTTGACCAGTGGTTTTCCACATGAGATGTGCCTCTCCAGATCCATGAACTATATCCATGAAAGGGGGAAGGTTTTCACCCAAAATTTTTCTCCAACACTTTCTACAAGCAGCTATGAGTGGCTCGCCAGATCAACATACTCATATCTGTGGATGTCATTCTTTGGTATTTTATTGCATAAATAATGAAAGCTCTGTTCATGGACACACATAATTCTCCATTAAGCAGAATATGTCTAAAAGCTAAGCATTGCCATGCTTGGCTGCCTAGGATTTAGCCAGAAAGGACTTAATATAATTCTTCAAATCAAGGCAATGTTGGGGAAAAAAAAAACAAACCCCAAAACCAGAAGATGCCCTAATAGCCTTTTTTTGACATTTCTGCTCTATTACAATGTGCTTTCCATAAGCATAGTCTTTCAGTTTTATGCTAAGCATTTATTAATAAGACCATTTTTCCTGCTTCTTGCTTCTTCAAAGGGCATTTAATAACGTATTTTTTTCTGTTTATCCATATAGTATCTAGGAATGTTCCTTGATGATGAAAAGTTACTGAATTGGTAAAGCAAAGACAAAAACTATGAATCTTGGCTGAAGAGCAGTTGTGGGAAATATGCTAATATAAGTAATTTTACACTTGGATAATGGAGAGAAAAGTGTTTAGAAGAGAAGGAAACAAAGATCTTTTTTCCATATTGATATGAAAAAGTAAATGAATAGGTGAAACTGTATATTACTCCCTATCTTTACTTGACATGGTAATTTAGTCAAAACAGAGTTGTTTATGTAATTTCAGTAGTGGAATCTGAAAGAATGAAAGTGAAGAATTGAAATGCAAGCTGAAAGAAACTATGTGCACCTTTCTCCATAGTACTCTTACATTAATAGGCTTCCATTGACTTAAAGAGCTTTGCTAAGAAATTGTGTACCAAGTAGAAAAGAGAACTAGAATTACTATTTCTTACCCTTTCCTGTTCTTGTTTATCAGAATGGTGTTAAAATTATTTTGTCACATTTATTAAAGAAAAAGTGGTAACAATTTCTTATTAATATTAAATTGTGCAGCTCTTAAAGTCATGATCCCCATTTCACATGGCCCTTTCAGTGAGAACAATATTAACTGGCTTTTTGCTGTTAAGCTCACCTATGCTCTGTGAAACTAAATTTTAACAGCATGTTGAAAAATCAGTGAAAAGGTGTGAATATTTTGCTCCATAGTTATCTTTCTAACAGCAAGATTTGGGGAAAACTATTTTTCTTTTTCAAGTGATATTGGTACCACTTACCTTTTTATTGGAACATTACTATTTAGAATTTCTGTGAGCAAACTGTTACTCCTCCGAGCCAACAACCAGATTTAAGTTCATATAAATATTTAAGCGGCTAGTTTGAAAACAAAAGGGCCATTTGGGTCTCCCAAAAAAACACTTGAAGGAAGAAGACTTGTGAATGGAGCATATGCTACTTGCTATCGTAGTATATCTGCAGTAATGTAACTATGCCTTGTTGGCTAGTGCAGATTTGAACTACCTCCACCAGCAGCCCCTACACTTCACCTAACTTAATCTAAGGAAATCCAAGACCTACATAAGCAGAAGCAGGACAGTGTAAAAAGACAGCTAATTCCAAAGAAAAATGGCATTTTATGTGAACTTATTACTTACTTTTAAAAATGTTTCTCCTTCTTCTGTGGAATCCCATTCTCCTTGCACTGCCTGTAAAACTGGTTCAAGATTGTTGGAAGCAGAGTTAATCCAATGGTTGAGTGTTTTCTTCACTGATCTCTAAGAGTTTTTATTCAGTCCCCAGATTTGATCTAGCAACAGTTTGTATGAGTTTCTTAAAGCTATCCACTATGCATATCTACAGGTTTGAAAACAAAGAAAATGTTATTAGGACATTGGGTATGGGAGTTTATATCTGTACGGAGGAGGTGTAGAAAGAGTTTTCAGTTTTGGAGAATAATTTTTAATATATTGATTATACAGCCTAGGGCTTGGAGAAGATTAATCTCAGGATTCATGTACCCTTGCACTCCAAGTGTTTACAAATATTGGCACCCTTTCTATTGAAAAACATCTGTGAACAAATAATTGTTGATTTTATTTTTAAAAGTACATTTTAAACCAGTAACTGGAAGTGCAGAGTAGGGACTAAAAAGTGATGAGCTGAAATTCATATGAAAAGAAGGAAGAGAAAAATAAAGTCTTGGGAAAAAAAAAAATGAGAGGAAAGAGAGAAAAAAAGAAGGCTCCTCCCTGTCATCACTGTGAATGAATGCTACACTGAATGAAGCACAGTAGTATGACACAGTCTACAGCACTGACAGCCAGTTTAGATGACTTGTAATCAGCAGGGTAGCAGGGCTGGTTGCTGTGCCTGAGATAAGGCTGATCCTGGATGATTACAAGATCTGAGGTATGAGATAGTATGGCCAAACTGTCACAGGGGTCACACATTGAACCTATTTCCACAAATTAACATACTATTGTACATTCCTTGAATCATGATAACTTACTCTCCATATATTCATAGCTTACAGCAAGTTTGATTTAAACAAATATCCTAGCTTAGATCTTAACTGATATTAAGTACCTGTTTTTTCCATGCAAACTTGTCTGTATATCCAAGTATCTTCTGTTCTTCTTGTTGAAGCCAAAAATAAAATTTCTGTTCTTCAATGAAATCATATTCATGTACATATGTGTTAGATACACCAATAAGGGATTTAGAAGAATAGATATGAAACAGGTGAATCTCATGTATTTATGGTGTTAACTCTATTCCTCACACTCAAAAAATGTACTCCTCTTTGCTTAAGGAAAGTACTTCAATCACAGGTTCTGATTTACTCGTAAAATAATATTTATCCATTCCTAAGCTCATACACTTTTCCCTCAAAGCTTGAAAAACCTTTTCCATTGGGAAATTACTATTGTGACTGGACTGGAAAACAACCATGAGAAAAGGGATTTTGCCAGGGGAGATCACAGCACCTTACTAAACTCTAGTAGCCAGTTGGTCTTTTTGCAGAAGATATAATGGCTAGAGGTTCTAAATAGCAGTCAAGAGTCAACTCAATGTAGAACAGGTCATAAAGGTAGCCTGTAATGAAGTCTGTACTTTGTCCTCATACGTTAAGCTAATTGAACTTTGAAGTGTAATTCAGGATATGGCCAGTTGACATCAGTAAGACCGTAATGTCTGCATTTGTGTACTCATTCATAATCTAAAATCTATTCTTTATATTGGTATGCCAGGTAATCAAAAGAGAAAGAATCAAGAAAAAATAGGTAGCAGCTATGACTCAGAAGTGCCAAATGGGATTTCACACTGGAAATGTCAATGCCTTAAATATGGTGTGACATATCTATTCAAAACAAATTTCAAATACAAATTTGCTTTTGAATTAGGAAAGAGGGAGGATCATTGGATAGGTCTGTAAGCATCCAATTTAATTTTGCTTCATTTTGGAAATAAAAAGAAACTTCTTTTACAGGGGGTAGAACTGGAACTCAGCTTCTTGCTCTAAGTTTCCACCAAAGATATGCTCCCTGAAGGGAATTTAGAAATTGAGCTATAATTGGGACAATTTTATTTCCATCGTTCTCACTGCAGTATTCCTGAAGACATTCTGGATCAATCACCTAAAAATTACATTAGCATAAACAATGTTAATTTAATATTATAAATTACTATTTAATAGACAGCTGTTCAAAAGAAGTTTAACAAATGAGCCTAACAAGTTCACTCATATTTCCACTGAATCTGTTGATCTGTGAACTTCAGAGGTGAGGTGATCCAAGCAACCTTGGCAGACAGCCAGTTGCTTCACCAGGCTGAACATATTAAAAGGAAAAAAACTTGGTCAAAGTGAAGGACTTGGCAAAACAGAAGCTGCACTCAAGTTTTTATGAATATGTAAGTGGTAGGCAGTGGAGAATCAGGTCTTCAATCTTAAAATGTATAAATATTGTCTTATCCGGTGCTCCCAGGAATTTGGGAGAGTCCTTTGAACTCTCCCAGATATGCTGTACACTGTTAACTGTTAAACAAATACACTGTACTTCAGTCTATCTGGCAAGCATTTATGGCTTTCATTGAAGTAAATAGCAGTTTTACACTGGCTTCCAGTGTAAAACCCAAGAAGAGTGTTGGGTTGTAAACAGTCTACAGTGCTTGTTCCACAAGGTCATGACATGACATTTGTCATAGCTTTTCCTTTTAACTGGCGTTGCTGTTCCAGAGCTTTGTAATTTCCCAAGCAACATGCAGGACAATGGAAAGAGGAACATGCATTCCTTCAAGGCACTTCGAGCTGTTGTTTTATTTCTTAAGACTTATGAATGAAGGTATCACTGAAACCAGATGTGCCATGAAGACATTTAAGCTAGATGTTACTGTCTGTGGTGTTTGTGCTCAAAACACTTTGAACAATGAAATTACTGTTTGTAGAGGTAAAAATACGCAGGCTACGTTTTGTCTAGTAGCAATTTAATTCAGTTTATTACTTGCACAGCATTTTCTAGAGCACCATCATCATTCTTAGCCATGCATTCATTCATTTATTTAGGGACACAAAGATGATTAGGGGCCCAGAACATCTCCCGTATGAGGAAAGGCTGAGAGAGCTGGTACTCTTCAGCCTGGAGAAGAGAAGACTGAGAGGGGATCTTATCAGTGTCTATAAATAGCTGAAGTGCAGGGGCCAAATGGATGGGGCTGGGCTTTTTTCAATGGTGCCCAGTGATGGAACAAGGGCCAATGGGCAAAAACTGGAACATCAGAAGTTCCAGACAAACATGAGGAAAAACTTTAAGGGTGATGGAGCACTGGAACAGGCTGCCCAGAGATTGTGGAGTCTCCATCTCTGGAGATGTTCAAAACCCACCTGGACGCTTTCCTGTGCAACCTGTTGTAGGGAACCAGCTTTAGCAGGGGGGTTGGACTAGGTGATCTCCTGAGGTCCCTTCCAAATCCTATGATTCTGTGATTTCTTAACCCTAATATATTTTTAGAAAATTATCAATGTGCATTTATATATATTTCTGTATATAATGTGTCCTGAAAATTTTACATTGAATTTAAAGAGAATAATAGGAATAATAATATGTTTCCAAGTCACTAATAATGGTTTCTTTTCTTAATGTCTTTTTTCTCCCAGAAAAAGATGAACTGTCCTACTTAAAACAGACTTTGAGAAATACAAACTAAAACAGCAAGGTGAAAACCATTTACAGAAATTGAAATGGCTGATGACGTAGATCACAGGCCTCAGTTTAATTGCATCTGTATCTTCTATCTATAACTTCAGTGGAAATATGGAAAAATTAACTCCGAGGTCAAATGTTCAATTTCTCAGGAACCAAAAACCCTCTGGTATACTATTCAGCTGCTTACACCGTATCCATTTTCAAGACAGTGGTGCATGATCTATGAGAGTAGTATTAAACAAGGAAGGAATCCTTCTCCCCCCTTTCCATAAATCATGTTTTTACAGTTCAGGAGGAATTCTAAACAAAGAAAGTAAAAAAGAAGTGGTGTCAAACTTCTGTAGATGGTACATTACGTGAAAACAACAGAGAAGTAAATAGGGTTTTAATTCAGAGACTGAGATTTTAAAGGATGTCTATATTATTTTTTTTCTGTTCAACTCTGTTAGATTGCTCAGCACCAGGAGCTTGTTCAGTTGTGTCTAGGAGAAAATAAAAAGTTCTTTTATAAGCATCACCCTTCACACTTCATGAATGAGCAGAACTTACTCAATGGATTTTCTCCTTCTACTTTCTGATTATTGTTTTTCAATGTCATGGTTAAACACCAGTCAGCAGCTGAGCCCCATGCAGCTGCTCACTCACTCCCCTCACATTGGGATGGAGGAGAGCATTGGAAGAGTAAAAGTGAGAAAACTCATAGGTTGAGATAAAGACAGTTTAATAGGGAAAGCAAAAGCCTGCAAGCAAAGCAAAACAAGGAATTCATTCACTACTTTCCATGGGTGGGCAGGTGTTCAGCCATCTCCAGGGAAACAGGGCTCCATCACATGTAATGGTTACTTGGGGAGACAAATACCATCACTCTGAACATCTTCCCTTTTATATGCTTTATATGCTGAGCATGACATCATACGATATGCAGTATTCCTTTGGTCAGTTGGGGTTAGCTGTGTCCCCTCCCAACTTCTTGTGCACCACCAGTCTACTCACCGGTGGAGTGGTGTGAGGAGCAGAAAAAGCCTTTACTCTATGTAAGCACTGCTGAGCAATAGCAAAAATATCTCTGTGTTATAAATACTATTTTCAGCACAAATCCAAAACATATCCCCATACCAGCTACTATAAAGAAAATTAATTCTTTCCCAGCCAAAATCAGCACAGTCAGAAAGATCTGGTTGGAAGACCTAATTCTTCCTCAAGCACAGAAGCCCCCAGACTGCACAAAATGGGGGTTCAGTCTGTCCTCATCTCTGAAAAGGGTGCCTGTAAGTGCCTGCAGGAGAGGGCTAGGAATGGATCACTTGATGTTTGCTCGGGGATCCTACTGCTGAACAGAATTTAGAAATGAGTATGCTGATATAAAGTACAATTAGTATTTTATACACTATGTAGTAAATGTTGGGTTTTTTGCCAAGGTTTAGTCTTGCATTCTTTGTATAAATTGCAGTCCTCTTTACCTGATGGTAATGGTAGATTGGAGTGCCCAGTGTAATGGAACTATTGTAAATCACTAAGACAATATGAGAAAACATTACTAAAGCAATTATGACTACAATCTTTAAATGGTTATACAGCGATTAATGATGCAATAGCTTGCAATAATCTGTTTCATTACTAGCAGAACTTAGCTGAACTTTCCAAAGGAAAAGGCTTTTTTAATAAAAGGACAATATATATTTTTACTAAATTACTTTTATATTTAGATTATTTAAAGAAAGAAACAATCTGTGACAACATTCTATTAATCTGCTGTCAGTAACAGTTTCCATATATGAATATTATTTGTTTCCACACTTGCTCAAAATACAATGATGAGATGTTATTCATACATACCTTTGACATAATCTTTTTCAGGTTAAATGTCTTTGAGGTTTTACCTTCAGTGATTCGGGTATACAATACTCAGTGACTAAATTCTGCTCAGTGCTTTGCTAATCACCATCATACAGTCTGTTTACTTTATCGGTTTCAATTTGCTAAAAATCTAATTGGAGATGGTGTGATAGTATTATGTTCCTGAGATGGGAATGTTAATTAAGAAGCTTTTTTCTCCTAAAGCTTTTATTCCACTGAGCAGTTCTCATTCCTGACAAGGAGTATTATATGAGAACACCTTTTAATTATGGAAAGAAATTAGAATCCTGCGATACCTGTTTAGCAATGAGAAGATAATTTAGTCCTTTAAAACATGTTTTGACAAAGTACCTCTTGATAGAAGCAATATGCCTTGTGAAATGGCACATAGCAAAGCCAGAGGAACTTGGCTCCCCATATGTCTTCCACATCTGTAGTATATGATGTAGACAGAAACAAATCCAGAAATGTTACTTATTGTGAGGATATGTGGACTGGTTCTTTCAAAATTCAGAGAGAAATTGTGATAGAAACTGAAAAGGAATGCAAGTAGAGAAGAGAGAAATAACTTCTTTACTAGCAAGTGAAATGCTAATGAAGAAAAACTAGAGGAAAATTGTTTCCTTTCAATTTACATTCTATTTCTATTTTATGATTTGTGTTTATTTCACGTAAGTGTGAAATGATCAATAGGGACCCACACTCTACACAACAGAAGAAAGATTTTTACTTGTAATGACCTCAGAAACCTCATCAGATACATTCAAAATGGTTTTGCTTAGCAATTCAGGCAATAATAAAAGCAGAAATAATTATATTATAGTCATGCAGTACAATAATTTTGTGAGTCTGTCTGAAACTTCCACATTGTGACTGGTTCAATTACATTGCTTCTTCTTTGCATGTTAGAGTGTAAATTGAGCCAAGTTTTGCTACCGGTGCTTTTTCTTTTGCTACGTTTCATGTGTATCCCAGACCAGGGACAACTGGGAATAGTTAATGTGACTCATTCACATGGGGATACATTGAAGAATGGATTGGCTTCAGTTTAAGAGAAAAGGATCGGAGTCATAGATATTCTTAGCAGAAAAACCCAACTGTGTAGTTTGCAACATATTATCCCTTGCTGAGCTGGAGAATTAAGGTCTGAGAAAGGAGATCATAGGTCCCTGCAGAAGCTGGAATCACTCAGGGTGATCAAGACTGTGGCAGGGATCTTCCCACACGCTGAAAAATTTCAAATGCTCTGGGTGGAGCTTTTCAAAACTGTGAAACACAAAGGCCTTTAATTCCTACAAAATGTTCACATAAAGCTCACAAAGTTTCTGGGATTCAAACTTTCAGCAGAATTGAGAGTGGAACAGATACACATCAGATACAGAGGTCTAATCACATCTTTTGTAAGTTTTTATTGTATGATTTACAACTTGGCTTTGATGTAGACTGACTTCCACCTCAGCCTCAGCCTGCCCTGTGGAATGAGTGATACTCAAATCTCCAATGCAAAAGCAGATCCAGTTGCTCCAGTCCCCTTCTTTCAGCATCTCAACTACTCTCCCACCCTCCCTAAACTGTTTGAAGCACATTTTTTTTGGAAGACTACTTCTGATTTATTGCCTTTTCATTCAGAAGTTGGAGACTGAAGGTTGCAGAAACACTTCAATGAAAAATGTTGGGAAACTTTTAACAGTTATTCCATACAGGATGATGTAGAAGATGGAGTACAGTCTAGTTCTCACCAGCAGGAAAGGCTGACAAGAGTAACAAAATACCTTTTAGCCGTAAAGTAAACAAATATTGCACTGGTGACTATAGAGGCACAATTCTCCCACTGTTATGTTTGTAGTGCCACTAAGTCAATAAGATTTCCAGGTTTCACTAATGGCAAAGGATATCTCAGTAACTTGAACAATAGGAAACAGAAGTAATGAAAAATATCTAATTAGCTGGTGTTTGGATTAGTGATAGGCTGCATAAGAAATAGGCCTGAAATAGCTTTTTACATAGGAAAACTCTTTTATTTTACTTCAGAAGTGATAAAAATATTACTATAAACAAAATAAACAGTATTATGATTAAAAATATTATTATTATATTCAGTTGCACATGGAAGTATATGGATTTAAGAAATTCCAGAACAATGAGGAAAAGGTGATTAAAGGGAAAGCTGGGGTCCTCATGCTTCTGTCCAGAGGGCACAGGTTTTGCATGCTCTTGATTGTGATACCTCCCTTTGACAACACAACAGAGGCTTTAAGAATCTTGAGCCACTGAATTAATTACTACTGTATTTGTTTTAGATGCCAGCTCTATTAGGTTCAGGTAGTTTATACTAGAACGGGGCTTTTTTTCCTGTTTTTCATTGGAGAATTGTATTTTCAGAACTATCAACATAGCACATCTCCACTTCCGCAAGTCACATCAATTATATTCAAATGAAAAATGAATGTGCCAATTTCCAGATGAAGACTATAGGTAAGACAGCTTCTTTCTTTCTAAGGCTTCCACTGGGACAATACACAACCTTTTTAAAAAAGAAATTCCTTGTTAAGATTATAACAATGCTGAAAATACTTGTATACATTGTGAGTGACCCATACAATCTTCTTCTGCTGCAGGAAGTCAGGCATGTAAATTTCTCAGAACAGCACCAAGAAAACTAATGAGTTGCTAAGAAAATTACACTAAATTATTACTAGCAAGGAAAGTGAATTGCAAATTATTTTGCAAACAATGGAAGATCAAAGTCATGAATATTAAAAGCCCAATTCAAATAAATGCACTTCTTGGTGTTACTTTTATGGCCTTCTTCCCAGGCAAGAATTCTGTATTAGAAATCTAAGTTCCCAGGCAATTCATGGGTAAAGTAAGATTGACATTTAGAATAACATGCTGTGTGTGTAGCTGCTGAGTGTTAAACAACTGGGTGGGTGACTGAGTTATTAATCCTGTCCCCGAGTCAAGCTACCTGACGCCTCTTCTGAAGACGAGAGTCTGAATTTTAAAGAAATACAGTTGCATTAAGAGCTTCAGTTTTATGATCAGAGCATTTGGCCTAGAAATACAGAAATCTTGGTTCAATATTTCCTTATTGTCTCAAAGAATTCAAACCCACACTACTTATTCAAAAAATTTCAGGACATTCTGAGTCTGAGATGGAACATGATGCTGCAACCTAGTAGTCTGGACACTAGATTAAGAAAGTGAATGATCTAGAGGCAGCACAGATTGACTGTTTAAAGGACTGGAAAATTTCTAAAACCTGCTTGCAGAGAAAGGTATCTTCAGAAGCTATCCTAGGCTCTAAATTACTCATCTTAGGTGGTTTTTCCATAATTTCTTATGCCTTCTCTTATCATATTTGTATAAAAATACCCCAACAACAACAACAACAACAAACCCCCCACACCTTTGAAACTAAGGAAGGGATTGTGTTAGAATTTCACACCTCTTCATGATGAAGAGAGATCATGTTTTCAAAGATTATAGTTACTTGCAGTTGTGTTTGAGAGGAACTTGAAAGCTGAATGTGTATTAGATATGCTCTGACAATATCTCTCAAGTTCAGTTCCTTGGAGAACATATGTAGGAAATGACATAATTTTGGATCCTAATCTAGCTGTATAAGCAAGGTGTGAGCCAAACATTGTGAATTACTCAGTTATGTCAATTGTAGGCATCTCTGGAATTTAGTTTTAAGTGAGTCAGCTTGGTAGTTTGGATGGCAGTGCAGAAAGGATTTTTCTGAGTGGTGTTTGGACTTGATTTCCAAACTATATTGTAGTCTAGGTGCCTCATCCCATTTCTGCTTTTGATTGCTTTCTGGTTTGTTTTCAGGGAGATTGCTGCACAGAACGACAGAGTGCTGGTTTATGTTGCAGAATAAGAGTAAGTATAGACGTGAATTCAGTTGTGTATAAAACCACTTTACAAGGTAAGTTTTGTCTTTGGATTTTAAGGTATGTAGGTATCAGGAAGTTTTTTCTTCTAGTTCAGATTAAAAGTTTATTGTGCTTTTGTGTACACAGCAGGAAGATACCGTAGGCAGCACAAAAAAGGGCATTGTTCTTAGGCTATTTTTCATTGTTTCGTTAGAGCATGCCTCAAGTTAAATTTCTTCCTTCCAATTAAGAATCTGTCATGTTTCAGAGTTATGGAATGTACAATAATTATAATGATCAAGTAGTTGAGTGTTTGAATGTATGCCTAAAATATATGGGTAATTGGTAGAAAATGTGCAAATATTTGACTAAGTGGCATGAGACACTCTTCTTCACATATTAAAGACAATGTTATGGTATCAAAACTTCATGCAATTAACACTTTGTGTCATATGCTTTGTTTGTATCTATTGCATACAGTTACATTTCCATAATTCACTGACTGAGTTTACTCAAAGTAACTACTTTCCATGCTTTAGGAATATAAACTAACATAGGAACCTGAATTTTTACTGCACATGTCAACCTATTGCTCAGTTTATTTATGCAGATTATCTATATTGTGCTCTTGGAGCTGGAGGCAATACATGCGTGTTTGTGAGGTGAGCTTATCAAGTGAATCACCTGGACCTAACTGACCACACTGTATGTTCTTTTAGCTTATTTTTAACCTATTTTGCAATATCCATGTTTTGAGATTTTTCAGTTTATCACATCTAAAAATTATTCCATTTGAGAGTTAATTCACTACTCTGAAAAACATTGTTGTCCTGGTCCTGCCATTGTAGGCTGCCCTTTTTCAAATGCCTTAGAGAGATTCTTTTTCCCTTTCCATTAACAGACTGTACCAAAATGAACACAAGGAAATGAGAAAAAAAAAGTATAGTGCTTTGAAGAGGAAAAGTAAATTGGAATGAATATGCCTGAAAAACTCATGAAATCAAATGAAGGAGATTAAGGAAGAGAAGATAGAAAGAGTTCCCTAAAGATTAAAAGAATTCCCTAAAACCAGAGGGAAGGGTACTTCACTGGTTAAAAACTTCAGGTGTATAATTTTCTGATTCTGAATTTTTCCAAAGAGACATCTCTAGAATTACTTGTTTTAGTACTTTCCAAACTTTTAAAGTTATATCAGGATGGTTGGATAATTCCTGCCAAGTAACTCTGACAAGTTCTGTTTGCTTTATGTAAATATCATTTTAACTGTGTTGCCTCCAAAAATGAAGAGTTCTAAGGGAGAATGTCACTGAGGAACACTGTAATAAATGCATAGAAAATGCTTTCTGTTTTCTGAAGGTATGCTGAAGTTTTTTTTGCGAAATTATGAGTCACATTTTTTTAAGTTACCAGTATTTGTAATCCTAGAACTGTAAAAATGAAACCACATTTTCCCCAAATGATAACAAACCAAGAAGTATTAACCCTTTCTTTGTTCCTTTATGCTTGGTAGATCTATTGTATGGGACAAGTAGACAGCTCTCTATTTCTCTATTCTTTCCTGACCATATTAATGGTATGTAGTTCACTTTCTATGCTTGCTTTTTTTTTCCGTGGCATTCTGAAGATTATAAGTGAGGAGAAAGGTTTTGTGTTAGTGTGCACACAACATGACTCTTCAGGATGCTGTAGGGCGGTGTCATTTTAAACTCACTATCTAACAGTATAATCCTATCAGGTTAAATGAAGTCATCTGAGACCTGTCAAAGTGTAGAAGACATCAGATTCAGCCTGCTCTGAAAGCTCCTTCCCAGAAGGTCTTGATATTGAATCCTCTGTGACAGTATAGTGACAAGACAAGTTACTATTCTGTCATGAAGCCAGCTATCTCCATGAGATGATAGAAAAACCTATGAATGAAAATCCAAAGAAAAAATGTCAATATATCAGTTATATGATAAATATCACATCTAAAGCAAATATTAGAAATGGTACATACTGATAATTTTCTGCCTTGAGACCTCTTGCAGTCCACAGAAAATAAGAAGCATATAGTAAAAGTGAAGAGGAAAACACAAGCTATTCAATATCCTTGTAAAAGGAGAGAATGGAGTAAAGGAACAGATATATAAAAGTGATCAGATTACATTCAGTGGAGGAAAAAAGGCTTTTAGGATAGGATCAGTTAAATGCCAGAAATAAAAAGGTTACAGTAGTTATAGCCAGACAGTGGGAGGTTCAGGGCTGGAGTGATAACAGACATCAGAATCAACTGAAACCTTACTTTGCTTCTGCAATGTAATTATATACAGTCATTTTACTGATCAAGAAGCTCAGAAAATTACAGCCATTTTCAAAAAGCCAGGCATCTTTGAATAAAAACACCCAACCAAAACATGCCAAGGAAACAACATACACATGCACAGAAGGAATATATTTTTTCAGTTTTCTTGACCTGTCTTGAAATATTTTCTTCTCTATTATAAAACTCCCTGTGTCAACTAGAAGAAGCAACCATTCTGGGAAAGATATCACATCATTCTGCTCAAATAAATTCCCTGGAGAAAACTGACTTAACAATGGTGGTCTTTTTGATGACTTACAGCAGGGACATATTTTTTGTAAATCAGCTATGTGGAATCTATCTATCAAGTGGTAAGATTTATGTATATTTTCTATAGATGTGATCTAGTAGTTTTAGTAGAATCTAGTAGTAGATATTAGTAGTGAGATTCATCTCAAATAATTTTATTTGGTTGAACAAACATGTAGTCAAACTCAGTGTCATTTTTTAGGTCATTGGAGAGAGATTGGTGCCTCTAAGGTGTAGTTCATTTACTCATTTCCATAATTTTTCAATACCTGAAGTTAGGTGAGAAGAATATCACCCAAAGTGCCCTAGAAAGACTCAGCAAAGTAACTTGGATATCTACTGTTAACAGTGGAATTATTTATCAACACAGACTCTTGATGCTTTGACCTCAGGATAACAGGCCCATGTTTGTATTTGTGGTCTCTGTTCTTTAGGAGCTACAATTTTCTGTGGAAGATACTGGAGAATCTAAATAATATCCCAGCTGCACAAAAATAGGTTAGGTTAGGAGAAACAGGGAGAGATTTAGTAATAAACTCTGTGATGTCTTTTATTAATAACATCATTACAGGCATGGAATGGCATGCACTGGCCTGCCATGTGGGTCTGGGTCCTAGAGAGGCACAGTAGCAGGGATTTCAGTAAGTTGTCAAACATTTTCCAAAGCCATCCTCAAGTGATCTTTGCTACTACCTCTTCTTATCTCATCCTTCCTAAAAGTTTTATTTTTCCATGCTAGTTTGCAGTACACACTTAACCAAGAAATACCAGGAATAAATATGATAGCCAAGAAGTTAAGTTATAGTAGTCTCAAAAAAAGTAAAAAGTACATAAATCAAAAATTATTTGATATCTCTTCAAAGTATAATGATGTTCTGATCTAAAGCTCAAAAAAATTATTACAGTGTCACTAGGCTTTAAAGAAGACCTCAATAACTTTCTAGTGCCTTGATAACAGGTTTAGCTTTCCCCTGAAAGTTGGCGATAGTTGCAAATTTTCTAGTGGATCAGTTAGGGTCATTGCTTTAGAATTTAAATCCATCTTGCCATTGAATATACGGGATTCGATTTGCTTATTACAGAAAAAGATAGTTAAATCATCCAAAGAAAAGCCTGGATTGCTGTTCTAATCCATGTCACATACTCCTAATATAACAACTTCAACGTTTTATCTATTTGACTGGAAGGAAAAAAAGCCTACAAAGCCAAAGATTTTTAGTCTGAATTAAGGAGACTGATATTACACAGGAACATTGATTTGTTATGAGGAGTAGATAGAAAAAGATTACCTTCTAAACTCATATTTTGTGAATTAAGAGGGCAAAGTACAACAGATATTGATCTGTGCACGTAGGTAAACAGCAGTTGCAAATACAAATTGCTATTTCACACCACCATTCATGCAACGTGTCCCAAGGAGCTTTACTTGCTATCAATAAAAAACCAACAAAACTGCTACTGAACTAGGTAAGCCTTAGAAAACAGGTGTCTTTTAAGTAGTGTTAAAGTCTGAAAACCAGCTGCTTGGGCCCAGCCAAAGGCTGATACAGGATTTGAGAAAGGGAAAAGCGTCTTTCTTTAAGTCACAGTCTTATCTGGGATTTGCAAAGGCCAGGTAATGGCTCACTGCCAGTAAACCTGCTCTGCTGAGATGTGGAATGGGACAGATGGAACAAATCTCTCAGATTCTCCCATACTTCTCTAGATTGCAACCAAGGGCAACATCTTTTTGTATTACCTAAGCAGTCATTAGGACAGTGGTCTGCGTCCAGATTTAAAACTAAAGTGGGATGAAACAGAAGCACCAATTCCAGACTCCAGGGTGGAGTGAAATGCAAATCTTTTGAGAGGCTATACCAGGTCCCAAAACTGTGCTACATCCCCTTGGCATTGCTTGGCAAGCTGTTGTTTGTACTAGAGAAGAGTTTAAACACTCCTGTTTAAGTATTCTGCCAAGGGCTTGTGTGGGTTTTGCGTAATCTATCAAGCCAAGAAGAAAAGTGCATATGTACATAAACAATTTTGTTTGACTGAATGGGGGATTACCCTCATCAAATGACATAGTACTGTGCCTATGAGGAAATGCATCAGGTGACTGAGAATTGGTATTGGCTGGTCTTTTTATTATTTTGACTGGTCACAAAGTGACTGGTAGTTTGTCCTACCCTGCTCCCCATCTTACCTGTCACTTCTCTCTGCTTTCTCTGTCTGCTACCCTTTTTTACATTTCTTTCTATTTAGGTTATTTACTCTTAAGTAAACCTCAGTTCTTGCAAAATAATGCATATATACATATGAACCAAGATTAAATTAATAGTGTGTTGGCTGGTCTATTTGTATGTCATACTTTACTTCCTTTTTTCATGTTTATCTTACCAGTCAGATGAAAGCTATTGAGAACACGGACTATCTGTGATCATGTTTTCACACTACTGTGACACCGCTTTTCAGTTGGTCCCTGGAACTATACATTACATTTATTATAGTGTCTAATGGTTTGTCTTATAATTAACATAATTAATAATTGTGAGCATAGAGAAGTACCAATGTTGCATCAAACTGCAAAGTATGAAAAAGATAAGAAAGATATAAAGTTAAAATATTTAAAAATAATAGACCAATAAAGAACTATCAGGAATATAGTAAAATGAATGATTGTCAGGAAGAAAAATATTTTCAGGCAGTCACAGCAAATTTTGCATTTGGAAAAGTACATATTTCAGTGAAATGTATGTTTATGAAATATTGTGTAAAACCCAAGCCTTTTCAAAATGTTGTTTTGTGAAGAAAAGCAGATAAACAGTAGTCAAATGCCATTGACACTAAGAATATTTACCTATTATTAAAGATTCTTCTGGAAAACAAAAATTCAGTTGAATGCATTTTTTATCAAAAATATGTATCTCATGTAAAAGCTTTCCTAAATGCAAAGGAGAGCTATGATGTTTACAAAGCACTGCAGTATCTGAGAACATCACACATCTTAATGTCACCTTCCACTGAATTCTCACATGAAGTAGAATCATCACTTTTTCTGTATAACTTTCAGCTATAAAGTGAAAGGCTTTGCAACCTGTCCAGTCATGTGAAGTGACTGAGTTTGGACAGTGATAAGAGTCTCAGTTTCCCAACTTTCTGATTAGTGTCTTGTCAGTTTATGTGCTCTACAAACAATCCACCATTTACTCTGCAGGTCTAAATGTAATTTGCAATCTTACTTACCCAAAGGAAATATTTATTGATGAATGATGCACATTTGTCTTTCAAAACATGCAGAAGCTTTCTGTGAGTAGTTCATTCATGAGGGACCTGAGACTCTTGTGCAGGCGCCTAAGTTCATTGCTTTTTCCTGAACAGAGAGTTTGGCATGTGGAGGTGATATATCTGCAACATAATACAGCCAGGGAATAAGATTATACCATATTGTAACCTCCCACTTGCTTTGTGAATCAAGTTTCCGTCATTATCTCTTTGGTAATTTATTTAGCTGGAAAAACCCAATTTAGAAGTAGATCTCTGTGTAGTGGTGAAAAACAGTGACTTTTTGTGATATTATTCAGGTATTTGGTCAAAAGTCTAGGAAATCTTCAGAGGAACAACTAAGAGTTAAGAGGTGCATCTCAGGGATGATGAGAAAGATAATTTATTCAAAAGTGTCTCAGTTTTAGTATAGCTGAGGTGATACTGAAGGGAGAAATGGTGTTATCTGCTAGCCAGCTGAAGGTACCTGGTGAGAGGGATATGATGAATAGGAAAAGGAAAAGAGGGAAAGTCAAAACTGGAGCAGAAAAATAAGAACAATTTGAACACAAAATGTGTTTTGCAAATTAAAAAAAAAAAAAAAAAAAAAGATAAAGGGAGTAAGAGCAGAGGTGAGACAGGTGAAATAGGAGGAGAGAAAGCCTTTGAGGCAAATATACTATTTTGCAGTACACTAGTATTGCAAAATAATCTGTTTCAAACTGTCATTAGTTCTGGTAGAATATTAGGGTATTTGTGAGCCAAGCTTCTAAAACTGACTGGTAACATCTGCTTTTTATGAGTCTGTAGCACTCAACAACAGCATGTTACATACACATTTCTAAGACCCTGATCTCACAAGCCAGAAATTCTGAATCATCAATCCTGAGTGTAAAACTACAGAAAAAAATACTAGCAGAAAAAGTGGTATAAGAAAAAAATTCTACCATCGTAATAATATAAAAACTCTGTGAAATTATATTACAGTGAAACAAATTTTCTGCCATCTTATTGGTTCTTAAGCTTAGCTAATACCATTCCTTATTTTTGGCTTCTCAAATGACTGATAGCATACAAAAGCAATAGAAGTTAAAATTGCTTTTTCTTAAAGGGAAATTTCACACCCATCATGTTGTCCCTGTGAATCAACTCAAAGATAAATGCAAATATTACATGCTTGGCTGAGCTGTGTTTTTGGATACAGAAGATCAAAACCTCCAAGACTTTGGGATAAAAGAACTACTGAGATCAGCAATAAATCTGTTTGGATGTGTTGTTTGTCCAGTTTTCCTAGTGGGTGTGTGGCAGAAGTAAGAACCAAGACATGTGCGAGCAGGATTGGAGTCAAGGCTGGAAGCAGTGCAGAGAGGAAGGTCAAGCCATAGGCAGAACAGTGGGGTCTGGAGACAAGGCAATCCTGTCGGTGATTTGCATTGGGTTGCATTGCACAGCTAATAGCCGTGCAACTTTAAGAATGTTATTTACTCCATAGCTTCCACAGTAGGATCTTTGATAACCATTTCCAGGACCTACGCCTGTGAATTGTTTCTGTTGAGCTGGGATGAATCATCACACAGAGATGTGTGCCAAATGTCACCATGAGTCTATTTCATTGGAAGTAAAAGACAACCAAACAGAAAATTAGTGTCAGCATTTCTTTGTCTGATGTTGTCTGATAAATCAGCATAATGTAACTGCTTAACCTAATGAGAACTGCACCTAATGCTTATGTAGATCTTGTATCTTTTTGAAGAAAACTATTCTATATTAAAGTTATTTGACAAATACTGACCTGGAAAGTATATTTTAGGCCTTGATATTTTCCATTTTTAGATGATGATTTAGTTTAAGTTTTATGACTAGGAATCTAAAGAGAGAAGCAGCTACTACAAATCCTGAATTCCAAGGCTATTTAATAATTTTTAACAAAGAAGAAATCTGTCATTTAGGAGAACTTGCAGTATGACTTTATTTTTGGACAAAAACCCAAAACATCAAGATTTTTCCATAAAATTAATTTGTGTGTAACTTTAAATGAAATTAAAGAAGAAAATATTCAAAAAGTCACCTGCTACCCGGTATACAAAGTATGCAATTCTTTCATTAGTGCTACAGAGATACATTTCTTTGCCAGAAGGCAAATTGTTTTTGAGAAGACATGTTTAGACACTGAGTCTTTGCTTTTAAGGGATCTTTTGAGATCTTAAGAAGGAGTTTGACATTAGCTATGGTATAATCTTTGGTCTTTGGTGTGAAATGCAGTAATAAAGCAGTTTTAATTGGTCTTTGAAAGTGGTAGTTTTCAAATGGTAATCTACAGGAGGCTTAAAATCCTAAAAAAAATGAAGGCTACTACTTTAATTATAATGGCATATTGCTTGAAGAATTAATACATGTCTAATTCATGTGATTAAGCAATCACAAAATGGTCCCTCTTACCATTTGCATTTTGTATGAGAATCACACATATTGTAAGAACCACTGAAAGTGGCTACATAGAAATGAACAACAGTAAAAATATCTCTTTTCATTGCTCATATCTATAACCCCTTTCTATGATATTAAGAACTTCAACAGTGACAGCCAATAAATAGAAACATTTCCTCGCAATTGCTTCTGCTTTCAAGATGAACTTGTGTGGAACCAAGTTCTGCATGTTGTAAAGGTGGGAAAGGATTTTGAGAGGTCTGGACAAAATATACCACAAGAAGTGTGATACCTTTTTTTCCTCAATGAAACTACAGAAGTCTCAGAAATGTTTCATGAATGTGTGAAACAAATACAATTTAGAAATCTAAGTCATTCCTCAGGTGTACAGTATTACTGAGTTGCAATAATCTAAATACCCCAAACTGAAAAATGTTTTTTTGCTGGGGTGAATGATTGTTGAATTAAAACTTCTATATTTTTCAGAGCTGGAAAAGACTCATGACCTCATATTGCAGCTGACAGAAATGAAAATAGAAAAAAAAAAAATGTTCAACGAAGCTCCAACAAGGCACAGTTTTCACCACACTGATAGTTTTAGTGCCTGTAAACAGAAAAAAAAAAACCCAAACCCTTCTTTCTGAGTGCAAGAAACAAAAACTATTACATCTGTAAATAAATAGGAGATTTTAGAAATTAAATGTCAATTTTATTTAATTCAAACAGGGATTAGCAGGATTCATCCATATGTATACACAGAACAATCTCCCCACAACTAGAATCTCTTAACAGCTACTATTAGGTAGTATTCAGTTTAGAAGGGCTTCTCTTAAATACAAAGTAGGTTGATAATATATACAAACATCTCCCTACAAATATAAATGTTGTGGTTGTCAGACAAGACAGGAGTTTTGTTAAAAGCATTGCCATCTGTAATTTTTAGCAAGGGTAACAACACAAGAAAAGGCTTTTTTAGAAATCATGTCCTTTTTTTGTGCTTTTAAAAAAAAATTTGTTAGTATTCTTTTTAGCACTTCCAGTGGCAAACCTTAACCCAAGCTTATACCTTTTTTTAAGGTATAAAAATGAACTTACTTGTTTTAGTTTCATGTTACTAATTTTCTTTGGAACTTGACAGTTTTAAAGTTATTGATTTAAATAGCAGCATTTAAAGGCAGTGCAATTTTCAAAGATTTCCGGTAGCTAAGTTAGGACTCGGAAAGAATGTTGCAAGCAATAAGAAAAACTCCAGTTTCTCTCACTTCTTATCATGTTGTCACATTCTGCATTCTTGAGGCAGACTGAAAATCATTATGCAGCCTTTATGATACAGCCACTATTTTGCCAGGAAGTATAGTGCCATCATTTTAACAGCAGAGCTTTTATGCTGTACTATATTCATTTATTTCAGCAAGGATTTACAAACATTCCTACCTGTGTATTATGCAAAGGTATAACCCTAAGACACAGTTCCCAAAAAAAAACCAGAATAAAAGAAAATAAATAATAAAATAAAACAGCTATAAGTACCTGCCTCATGCAAAGAGAAAAAAAATCATCAATGCTTGCATCCTGGAAGGTTCTGAGGCACCTAATTTTCTGCTTTGTTTAGTTCAGTGATAGTGAATGGCATACAGAACTGAAAACTGGGAAAGAAGTTTGTTTTAGGCTAGTGCATCTTTCTATTTGATGCAAGAAAGAAAAGTACATGAGGACCAAAGCTCGTTCAAGGTGTGTTCACAGTGGAAATTCTTCACAGACCATTAATTTCATGATTAGCAAACTCTTGCAAAAGCAGACACTCCCATTCACACTCGGAAAATGTGTAATCCATATTATCTGTCAAATAAAACAAAATCTAAAATGAACAGCCTTTCCTCTTTCTATACAGTTGCTTTTCATTGCTATGCATTTTCCCAGGCTGGGCATTTTAAAACTAATGCACCAGACTTGCTGTCTCTCATGTTACTCTTACATCATGAAGTTAATCAGCTTCAGTGATATGAAAGAAATATTTGTAGGCATATCTTTGCTGCAGAATCAACCAGGAGGCTCAGCACATGGATTAGCACCATGGAAAAAGGGAAATACTGGAAGCTACACTTGAGTTATCCTCTCCTAATAAAACGAGAGTGACCCTGGCCTTGTAGGTTGCTGGGACTTTTGGAGTCTTACCTTTTGTTTCGTACCTTTGAGGTCATATTTTTTGTTCTGTATCTTTTGGATCATATCTTTTGTTTTGTTGCATACAGCACAACAGGTCTGAACATCTGCTGGGAGAATGTGACTTGCCTTTGAGGGTACAAAGGAGGGAGTTTTGGGAAGGCAGTGAAGGAAAATGAACATAAGAGTATTTTACTCAATATACTGCTTCTAAAGAAGCCAAAGACAGTGAAAATGCAGCCAATGCTCTCAGCCAGGCTAGCTTACCCTCATTCAAAGGAGCTTTAAATTCAAGTGCCTAGCATAGTGCTTCAAACAAGAGAAACAAAGAAACCCCACAAACAAATAAACTCGACTAATTAAAACAACAACAAAAAGAAACCTTAAATCCCAAATGAAATGGAGGATTTGGGGCTGAAACTGAAAATTATAGCCTGCTGTATCTGTGATTGTTACTACTGGTTACATGTGGCTGTGGGTGAGTGGTTCCTGTAAAGGACCATGCAATGCTGTAAATTCAGAAGCAGATCTCATATGTATGTCTTTTGAACATGAGCTGCAGAATCTTGATATCCAAACCAGCTTCAAAATGTGAACTAATGTTAAGAAACTGAGAATATTTGCTGCCAATGAATTAAGTCATTAGGAAGTATGATTTGTTAAATTAGGTTCAGTCTAAGGAAATAAACTAATTTGCTGAAATCATTGCCAGAGCAAAATACATAACATTCATTGATCAGTTGGGTTTATGTGTATGTGTGGGGCTCTTTTTTGATAGCGGGGGAAGGGACCACAGTGTAAGAAGCTTTGAGAAGCTGTTCTGGCTCCAAGGCATAGCCCTCAGCCCAGGCTGAGCCAATTAGCACTAGAGAAACGCCTCCGCAAATCCATGTTTTTGAGGGGAAGAACTGTTCTAAAAAGAAGAAGGGGGAGAGAACTTGGAGGAGAACCCATTGACTTGAACAAAAGAGGACCATCAGCCTAAACAAAGAGAGAACTTTGTTGCCAGGAGGAAGGAAGAGGAGAGGGAGGACAGAGAACCTCAGACACCCAGTTCAACCACATGGAGTAGGAGAAGTCAAGGGAGGTCCCCTGCAGTCCATGGAGGTTCAACAGTGGAGCAGATACCCACGTGCAGGCCATGGAGGACTCCACACTGGAGCAGCAGGGTAAATATGACTGAGCCCAAGGGTAAGTATGACTGAAATTGAGACCCCAGAGTAGCTCAATGCCAGAGTGGGGGTAGACCTCCAAAGCTGGGGTGGGGAGGAGGTGCACTGGACGGGAGACCCATCTGCAGCCCGTGGATGTCTCCATGCCAGAGCCAGGAGCTGAGCACGAAGAGGTCCGTGACTCCACGGGAATCTTGCTCTGGAACACTTTGTTCCTGGACTTTCATGCCAGGAAGAGTGACAGAGGTGAACAGACTACAGCCCCCATTCCCTGCCCCCTGTGCCGCTAGAGTGGGGCGGGGAAGGTAGAGACATCGGAGGCAAAGTGATTTGAGCCTGGGAAGAAGGGAGGAGTGTGGGGAAGTTGTCTTAAGATGTGGTGGTTATGTCTCACTGTGCTACTTGGATTATTTGCAACAAATTAAATTGATTTTTCTTCCTCAAATTGAGTCTGTTTTGCCCATGTCCATAAATGGTGAGTGAGCCATCCCTGTCCCCATCCTAATCTGTCCCTCTTTGCTGTGATTCCCTTCCCATCTCACCAGGTGGGGGGAGTGAGTGCGGGACCGCATGGTCCTACCTGTGTGTTAAACCACCACGATTAAGAATTTGAACAAATGTAGGCTCTAGTTGGAATATACAGTTCATAAGACAGTGAAGACAGGTGAATACTGTAAAACTTCTATGAACTGCTCACATGTTAATGCTTTGTTTTGACTTTATTTATATTCCTTTTGTAACACTTTTTGAAAATTATTTGCTGGATCCAATTACTGTTAAAACACTGCTTTGGACTAAATTTTTTTTAAGCAAACATTGCAAACCGCTTGTGGAAAATTAACAGTGAATTTTATATGCAAGTATTCACACTTCAAGTTTTCTGTTTAACAGTATGCTGGTCTGCCACAGAAAAGAAACAAAGCTTCTGCAGATATGCAGAACAATATTCAGTACATACTTTTAAAAATAAATTATTTTAGTTAAATAGTAACTTCTTTAACAGAAAATTCATCTAGAAAAAAACCACTTAACATTATTTTTCACAAACTAATCAGCCAGTTTGAGTGCATATATCTAAACCAATGCAAGTGCTTGTTTTGCTGACTGGTTGGCTGACACTCATTTCTCATAATCCTGCTTAAGTAGACACTTAAAACTTGTTGTACAACCACTAGTGACTTCTAAACCCAAGATGAGTTCAGTCTTTCATGTGGAATATCAGACTTTCATGCATCTGGCTGAATCACAATAGAGTTTTGTTTTAGAACTGATCCTTAGTGAAAGGTTAGGGGGAAAGCAATCTCAAGGTCAGGGATAATATTAAGTCCTACTTAAGTTAACTTCCCAAGTAGTTATCAAAAGAGTGTCGGTCTTGGAGCAGTTCTGACATTCTTCCCTCCCAGAGTCTCAGTTTACATACCACAGTGTTAGTCAATAACGCAGATCAGTTTTGTTAGTTAGGCAAAGAGAAGGTAAATGTAATGATCGCTAATTCCCATACCAGTCATGACATACAGTGAAAAGCACCATGTATTTGCACCCTGATCTAAAAGTTACATGGGTCCCTGTTTTGTGCCTGGATGAAATGTGTCATGCAAACTTCTTTGAAATACTACTTGACAAATGGCTAACTGCATCTAACAGATCCTTTATCCAAACACTAGAAAGCATCATGGTGGAGACTAGCACTGTAGCATGGCAGCAGCAGAGTGTTTGGGAGAGAAGTAGGATTATTGTTTCACATAGAGCAAAGCAACAGTTTTTTAAAATACACTTGGTGAGGGGAAAAACCACCCCAAAAAGTATGAATAAAGGAAATTATTTCTTTAATTACTCTTTAATTACTTTAATTACTCTTCCCTACCAGACAGGGAAGAAATTAAAAGTAACTCATTAATGCTCTCTATGAAAACTGAAACAGGTAATGGTAGGTACCCTATCAGATAATTCTTCAGAACAGGAATTCCTCAGTATATCAGTTCCTCAGATTAGAGGAACCTGTGAATCATTGAACATGGATAACAACACTTCTCTTCATATATGAGAGAGAAGGGTTTCAGGAAACAGGATGGGAAACCTTGTCAGGCTTGAACTGGATGACAGTGATATCCTCCAGCCCATGGTTTGGTTTAACCTCAAACCAATTGCTGCTTGACAATATACTTGTAAGACCACTCTTGTCCGAAGAGAAGTCATTCTTTAGTGTGGAGACTGACCCTACTTCTTACGTTTTACATTTAGTGTCCCTCATCAGGCCTTTCCTGTCCAAGACATTAACTATAACTTCTGAAAACATGGAATAATTATTTTTTCAACCAGACTTTTTGTTTCTTCAACCAATAATTAAAACCAAAGGCCTGTGTGAAAATGACAGTAGATCCTAGGGAAACCAGTGAGTCTTGCTTCTTCACCTAAAATACAGAGACAAGTTTTAAATTTGGTTAATAAAACCAGGCCTTTTGCTTTCTATGCTCACACTCTGTTACTGAAGGGACAAAGCAAAGGTAATCCTTGGGATGTGGATCATAATCGTCTGTCTTCACCAAAAGACTGCTTGCAATGTGTCATGCAGATTTCCTCTCCTTACTTGGCAGAATAATTCAATCCATGTTGACTATTCCACTGCTGGACAAACTCCCCTCATTGACCCCTCTGCTCACTATCCTCCACCTCCAGATCTGTAAACTAACCATATCCATACTGAATGGCTGATTCAAACCCTCACAGCAGGGGTGGAGTGTGATTACCAGCTCTTGAAAGGAGATCATCATCATGGTTTTACTCTAGGGGTAAAATTGTTGAATATTTATGGAGCATAACTTGATCCAATTGTTCAGAAAGTCCAATATACAAGTGTCTATAAGAATGTAAAAGGAAAAAGGCCATCTCAAACTGAGAAATTTCTCCCAAGACCAAAATCTTTAGCTATTTTCTTCTATTAAAAAAGCGACTATACTTCAGTTCCTGCAGCTGTAAACAACATCAGATATAGTTCAGGCAGACCACTGAATATCATGAAATCATAGGCCACAAAAACTTCTTATGCTTTATATCCTGAGGGTAACGACATAAACACACTAATCCTTTGCAATTATGTAATGCCTTTGAGATGAGGAGCACAAAATGTTTTACAAAAGTGGGTAAGAACTACACTTTTGAAAAACTTACAAACAACAGTAGGAAGTCTTCCATGTAGAGCTATGTGAAAAACTTATTATTTTCTCTATGGTTCTCCCACTGAAATGAAAAAAAAAACCAACCCAGAAACAGAAGTCTGTTTGGGTCAATAGAAAGCTAATTTTTTATCTTCTTGATGAAGGTCACAAATTTATTTTTTTATCTGAAATAAAACATTGTCTTTTATTTTGCAAGTTGAACCCCTTTTCTAAAATTTCCTTTATTCAAAGAAAAACTTTAAAAACAAATCAATACTTCTTTTTTTTAGAAACACTGACATAATTGACTGGCAGGGCAGCATAAGAAACAGAAAAGGCCTTGACACTGCTCATCAATAACTAAAACATTTCTGCATTATCAACGCTGTTTTTAGCACATATCCAAAACATAGCCCATACCAGCTACTATGAAGAAAATTTACTCTATCTCAACCAAAACCAGGACAAACACTCTGAAATTTTCAGGGTTTTTTACACTAATTGTAGGTTAGATGGGAGAGAAAAGAAAAAAAGAAAAGGAAAGAAAAGGAAAGAAAAGGAAAGAAAAGGAAAGAAAAGAAAAGAAAAGAAAAGAAAAGAAAAGAAAAGAAAAGAAAAGAAAAGAAAAGAAAAGAAAAGAAAAGAAAAGAAAAGAAAAGAAAAGAAAAGAAAAGAAAAGAAAAGAAAAGAAAAGAAAAGAAAAGAAAAGAAAAGAAAAGAAAAGAAAAGAAAAGAAAAGAAAAGAAAAGAAAAGAAAAGAAAAGAAAAGAAAAGAAAAGAAAAGAAAAGAAAAGAAAAGAAAAGAAAAGAAAAGAAAAGAAAAGAAAAGAAAAGAAAAGAAAAGAAAAGAAAAGAAAAGAAAAGAAAAGAAAAGAAAAGAAAAGAAAAGAAAAGAAAAGAAAAGAAAAGAAAAAAGAAAAAGGGATAATAAACTCTTTGGTTCTCCATCTTCTGGGAAAGCATTGCTGTTAATTTATAAAACCCCAAGCACATAAGCATGACCATTATTTTGCTATGGTACTCTGAGAGTACAGCATGTGCCCAGCTGTAGCTGTAGATCTCTCCACTTACAGAAACATTAATGACAGAGGTTCTGGAAATGACTATGACACCTAACATTTGTGAGCTAAAATTCTTAAGTTTAACTTAGTCTCTCCCAATTCTAAATAAACTGTCATCCACTAAAATATTGCTTCTGAATGCTTATGCTCAAGTACAGTATTTGATGATTGTCCTTGACTTATCCCCTCCAGACTAGAGCTTTGGAACAGTTAAAGACATTACTGTTAGGGAATCAAACACAGCTTTTACCTGAGGCCTAGTGCTAGCTGTAAGAAATGAGTTTATTCTGGACTTGGAAGTAGTGAGTGTTAAATACAGGAAAGAGCATGAAGGACAGAGAAAGGAAAGGTCCTTAATGAAGGACTCATCTGAAAAAGGGAAAGCTTTCTACCTTGGCCATCAGTAATATGGGGACTAACATGTGTGCAAATGTAACTATACAAACGGACACACACTGTATTTGTATCCTGATTAAATTTTCAGGTGTGTACAGAGATCTCCTCAAAAAAATTTCTCCAAACTGAGCACCTTATAGTGCTCAGGAAGGAAGCAACGAAACATACAGGCCTGTGAAGGGATCAACTTCTCAGACATTCTTGCAAACAACTGTCTTACCATCCAAATATGACGAAGTCAAGGCAAGTCTAATGAATATGAATAGACACAGCCACTGAACGTTATCAGCTATTCCTATTTCTTCACAGTCTGATAATGTGAAGACAGAAGGTTTTCCATAGTATTTCTGACTTCCCATCTTTACTCACATCTAAAAATGAAGAGACAGAGAAAATTATTTTATTTTTAACTTTAAGAATCCCTATAAGGTTTGGATTTGGGTCAAAGGTATTGCAATGTTGCTTTCATTGTGCAGATTGTTTTTCTTGTTATAAAGTTTTGATGTAAGAGTAATCTGATTTTTCCTTTTCCTCATGCTGGTTGGTAAGTCTCTTTTCTGGGAATTAATCTCCATGAATCATACTGCAAAATTTATTATTTGTGACTACATGTATAAATATGAAACAACAGAATATGTTTCATTACTAATATTCATGTTTCAAAGAGCAGATCCATTCAAGATGTACTGCTTCACTATTCTTTTTTGTAGGAATGTATAATGTGTTTGTGGTTAAATATCCTCAGAAGATTCCTCCTCTTCTTTTTTTATAGCTTTGTTTCATATTTCCCACAGCCATGAAAGACCACACAAATAAAATATTCCTGTATAAATGAACAGCACAGTATCACAGAAATTATCTTAGTAGATTTGAGCACAGAACAGTTGTCAAACATGGTATTCATTTTTAATGTGAAATAATTATTGTGTCTCTTGTTTTCAAAAAGAAAATGAGATAATGTTTATTTTAAAAATTAAAGAGGAAATACCAGTAACTGTTTGTATTGCTCTGTATGGAACCAAAGTTCTTCTGTATTCCAGGAGTAAAAATTTAGATATTTACCTAAGAAATAAAGAGTCTTTCCACCAAACTAATACTACCCAGTGAACTATAGAGCAGGATAAATACTGTAAAAAATCCCAAGTATATATTAATATATTTTAATTAGTACCATAGCTGTGATCACATTTTTTTATATCCTATTTCCAGAAAATCTCCAGCAACAGTGTTTTCTGTCAGGAGCATGTATAAAAATAACCAAATGTTAGCATGACTATTACAGAATCTGTGTGGAAAGAGAATTTTAATTTAATTTTTCAAGCTTTTGTATATTAAATGCATTTTCTGGACTCAATAAGATACTTAGATGCTTAAGTCTCATTATTTTCAAAATGTATGCTAAAATATTCTCTTCTGAAGTTATATAAATATATATATTATATATATTACTATATGAAGTTTCATTCATTTATTAGAAAGATGATTCTATATCTATAGATAAAACTGGAACATAAATGGCACTATGGTGGAAAAGATAAAACATGGAAACTAGGCATCACACAAACTTTTTGTCTTCCATTCAAAATTAATTTAATTCTGAAAGTGTAAGTTCTCATAATGGACTTGTAAACAAGCCACAAATGAAGATTTTTAAAATACGAATTACTCAGTGATTAAGTTTAAAAAAACCACAAATTTTGATATGGTCAGAGTTGTGAGCGGGCAAAAAAACCCCAATGACAGTTATTTATGATGATTTTTTTCATATGATATTTAGCAAATTATCCATTTATAAGGAACAGAGAATTTTCATCCATTAATAAATATTGGTATTTTTTTCTGTATTGTATTTTTAAAATAAAATATATACTACTTTTGTTTTTAAAAGTTATATGTAATTAACTCCAAGGTTTTCTTCTTTGGTAATTATGAGTCTAATTTCTGTTTGCAGGGCAACTACTGTCTTGTTTAAATTCCTGATTATTCAGATTTCTTATATTTCTGGCATTTTTATTGCTGTTTGTTTTTTTTTTTTTTCTTTCTTCTGCTTTAAACAAAATGACTCTAGTTGTTAGCAGATTCATCCTGGTGATAGCCAGTGGTAAACAGCACCAATTTAGGCCAAGACTGCATGCACACAACTCATACGGGGCCTTGTCAGTACCTGCTCAAGTCATTAATTCAGCCAATACCTGTTGAAGTCAACAGAAAATCTTCAAATAGACTTTGGTTATATCCCTGAGAAAGGACAATACGTATTTTTCCAGGAATCATGACTGCACCAAGGGCTGAAAGAGTTGGTGAGTGAGATGCTTTGTTCTCTGAAGTCACCACATTCTTTAACTGAGACTCACTTCCCTGATAAGTTCATTACTTTTCTTGGTAGATCATTCAATTTTTATCACAAACAAACAGTGTTTAAAAATATTTTTTAAAAGTCATAGAGTGGCTAAACTATCTATTCATTAATGTTCTGTTGTACAGTATTTGTGTCAGATTTACTTTAGTTCTTCCTTTTTATTTAAGAAGAAAAAGTGTAGACAATTTTTAATTGTCATTTTTGTGCAACAGTAACAGTTATTGCTTAATATTTTTATCTTTTTTTTTTTTTTGGCACTGATTGATATGATATCGCTACTGTGAGAGAAATCGGTTCTGCACATCTCAAAAACTGAAGGATTTTTAAAATAACCAGCGATAAATCTCTAGTGTTTAGTTAACCATTAAAGTAAGGAAAACACAGGACAGGCTTTTTAAAGCAAAGCAAGTACACAAGCCATGGCCTTTGGGATATTTTCCCATGATTTGTTTGTACTGGAATTTTCAAGTTGAAATTCAAAAGCTGAAAATATCTTTTCTTATTTCCTGCTACTCAGAGTAGAAAAAAAGCTTCCAATGTAAGCATTCTCAATAAGCAAAAATATCTATAACTCTGTCTACTTGCTACCACATTCTAGAGTTCTACTTGCACTATGTTTTTTCAGACCCCTTTTTTGTGTTTTAGATTCTGAACAGTCCTAAAAGGTTTCAGCCATCATATAATTTAACACTGAGTCATTCTACATTCCTACAAGAAACCTTCTCTTATGCATGATTATATATTGTGAAAATGGATAGGCTAATTTTGCAACATGAATTTTCTATGGTAGCTGTTCTGCTACTATTTTAGTCTGTTTTTAATGATATCCTCACTGTAACAGCCCTCTTATATACAATTACAATTTTGAAAAGTGACTAACTTTGGTTACAATTACATACATCAACCCAGACTCTCTCCTGTGGAAGACTGTACATGGACATATTTATATGTTTCTAGACCCATACAAAGATATTTGAAATGTGCCACACTTACAGGTACTGCCATTCGGTAGAGTTGAAAATGAGAGGGCTCTGACAGTTTCTTAACAGTCAAAAGTTTCTTTCACCTTTGCTCACTTGTTTCAGTTTCTAAGCCAATATGCAGCCAAAGTGGTTCTGCTTTGGATTTATATAAAAAAAGATGTGGGTTCAGGAGGTTCATTTGCCCCACAGTAACCAAAAGTCTGCTTTTATTTCTGCACATCTAAAAGTAATAAAAAAAAAGATTTTGCTGTTGCTGTAAAATTTATCAAACTTAAAAATAAAATTAAACTTAAAACCTCTGCTCTGTGTTTGCTTTGTCTCTCAACCCCGAGTAGAGAGAGAATCAGCATTTGGTAGACATCTTTTGCTTGCTCAGCAAAATGGAAAGTTAAATTAACAGAGAGTGACAAATACTGAAACAACCATTTAGGCCAAAAGAGAAAAGACATATTAATAGATCTAGAAGATGCTGTACAATGCCCTACTGAAAGATGCAGTGAGAAGGGTAAAGGGTCTTAAAAACAGAGTCCCTTATTCTCAAGTTTGCCAATAGGTCAACACTAAAGCTGCTACACGTTGAGGAGCAATAACTGAAAGAAAGAAAAGATGTTTGGCAGACAAGAGAAGCACAAAATGCTTCTGTGTTGGAACTTCTTTCCTTTCTACAAAGGAACAGCTTTGGATTGTCCCCATGTGGAGGATGATCAAGATAAGAAGCTCTCTGGTGGTAAGCATCTGGGATGGGAGGGAAGATCATAGGATGTTGTGGGATTCTCTTTGTTTCTTTCTTTAACTGTGTATGTCTCCAGTGTTTTTTTGAAGCTTTTCCAAACCCCAAGGCTTCTGAAGTTTTTG
The DNA here is from genome assembly GCF_000700745.2 of Antrostomus carolinensis. Classification (NCBI taxonomy): domain Eukaryota; kingdom Metazoa; phylum Chordata; class Aves; order Caprimulgiformes; family Caprimulgidae; genus Antrostomus; species Antrostomus carolinensis. The sequence goes on along the minus strand of NW_010307531.1, from coordinate 8,542 downwards.
CATCATGCATTTTAACTTTTTTTTTTTTTTTTTTAATGTAGCAATGTCAGAGCAATGTGTATATATGTTAACACAAGAGAGTATCAGTGTTGGGCCCCTAATTAGATTCATATTCATATTGAAATTTTAAAAAGTCGACAGCAAAAATGAGCTGAAGTAATGATTACTTCCCTCCTGATGGGAAAAGATAGCAGTTGTTGCTCTATGTACTAGTCCTGAGCCAAGAATACCCGTAGATTCAAGCTTGAAGCTCAAATAGATTGTGAAATAATGAACTTGATTTATCAGTGCTGCTTGAATAGACCAATGCCCCCTCCCTAAGATTCAGGTTGTATCTTGGGAAATCTTTGGAACTTGCTGTACGTCTGGTGGGGTTGTCTGAAACCAAGCTACAGTTTTCAAAGCCTTTAGTACCAGAAGATGTTGTACATTACTGGAGAATGACCAAGTAAATATCGGAGCACTGACATGTAAGTCAAGAGAGAGAGAAACATGTTAACGGACACAATTTGCTGCAGGGAACTACTTGGGAATAATTCAGGGGGTGGGAGGAAGGAGTTTAGGGCACAAGGGAACAAACCAAAACATGCCTTATGTTTATTCAGCATTCTGTAGGGCCTTCTCCAGTGGTCCTACCTTTAATGTTAAACACTTTTTTTTTTTTTTTTTTTTTTTTGTAGACAAACAAGAGCTCAGTAAATGTTCTATTTTCAAGGTCTCTGCTCATCCCACTCATCATGTATTCTTTGATCAGTGGGAAACTGAAGTAAAGGCAATGCTTCAGGGCCTGATCCAGAAAGCTAGATAATTTTATTTACATGAATAGAAATAGGCAAATGTATACTAACAGGCAGGGGTTGTACATGGACATATTTAAAAGATAACTTAGGAAGTGTTAACTTGTCTGCATGTGAAGGTTGTTCAGACAACGTTTTTTGCTAACAAGGAGGTAAAATAAACTGGTAAAGTAGTAAACTAATTATCAGCATAGATGAGAAAAGAATCATACTTTTGACTTCTGATTTATAGGCAAATGGTATAGCAATTTTTTGAAAACTGTGTTGAAGAACAATATTTTCTTTTAGTGTCTTTAATGCTTTTAGTGACTTCTATCCAGAGCATAGGATTTTAAATCAGAGTTCAAAAAACAATGATATTTTACACTTGCTTCCATAAGAAATCAAATCTTAGCCAGTTGGTCTGACTTCCTGTCTTTTAAAATGACAGTTACTGAAAAATGTGTTTCTTTACCCAATGGGATTTAAAAACGGCTATAATTTCTCAAAAAACCTAATTAAGTGTGAAATTTTGAAATATGTTAAAGTATTACTCCAATTTAATTTTATATTGAGATGTGCATGTGTAATATAATATATCTTCATAAAATTTAAACAAGGTTGATAGATTGAATACAAAAGTAGTTTAGAATGTCTCATCAATCATGAAAAAATCTTGCATGGCAAAATCTTGCTAGTTCAGTTTATTAAATCTAAGTTTTGTAGAAGACTTCAATTTTATAGCCAATTATTTTCATTAAAAGCCACTTTGCTTGGATTCTGATGAGTAAAATATTTACAAGATAAAAGTATTTCAGTGGCCATTGTTGAAGTCAAATTTTGAGTTTGGCTTTGAAACATATTTCTATGGTCTGTGCTTTATATAGTATCAAATCAGCTGAACATTGTTAGACTCCATCTGTTCTCCATCTCCATTTTCTACCAGTTTACCTGCCTTTTCAGTGACCCTGCCATATACCAGGAGGTACTTTTCTACCTCTAGAAACTGATTTTACAATCTAAAGACTATAATTGCTCTCTTTATGTCTGGAATGACATAGGTAAGATCCAGTGCTGCAACTTTTTCAGGGTACAGCTTACATTTTTTTTTTCAATGTCAGTAGCTGCAAGTTATTCTAGGTTATTCAGTTTTCACACTGTCACTGCCTATAACACCCCACTGAGTGTAGCTGTAACAATTGTGATATGACTGACTAAATATCAAAGTGATCTTTCAAGATTTAAGGTTATATACAAAGAAACTATAAACTGTATAAATTCGAGGGAATTATGCATGCCTGCAAATTAATATGATTTAAAAGTGCATGGGTTATAATGGGTGATAAATATAAAAAGATTAATAAAATATTGTAAATGAAATGCAAGATAAAATATAGAAGAACTGACATTTGCTATGCCTGCTTGTTGGTGGTTTTTTTCTGCTCTTTTTCTATTTTTTTCAGTCCTCTCTATCTATTACACTATTTTTTATGTTATAATTTTAAATCCTTATTTGTAATTTGGCTGAATTTGGCAGCAGATGCAAAACATAGATTAATCCTACCTTGATATTTTGGTTTACAAACACTGAATCTTGGCAAAAACTGTAGTTATTTGATTATTCACTGTCACCATTATAGTAAATACATCGCTGTATGGCTCACTGAAAGGTTTTAAACACTTTTTTTTCTCTGGTAGGCAGCATTTTTCTAAATATAATTTATAATCAAAACTTGGTATATGAAACAGTCACATTTCACCATTTTTACAACATTTTGTAATTTTTTTTAATCAATAGCTCTATTGACTTTCTTTTGCTGAAAACTGACCAATATCCCTTGGTCAGGACCTTTACCAAAATCCCAGTGGAGCCTAGAATGAGGAACATTTTGACAACTGGACGTAAATAAGTTTCAGGATTCCAAAGCCGTATTTTATCTTGGCAACTAGCCTGATTAGTTTCATTGAAAATGCTTTTGGTTGTGTGAGTGAGGAAGAAGAATGTGACTCTGGACTATACAAAGAATTTGAATTTGTGGTTGTTTTGTTTTGTTTGGTTTTGTTTTGTTTTCCTCCCACACTGTTAAGTATGGGACTTGCTAGGGCACTTACACAGACTAGTTTCGTAAAATGCCTTGATATTTCTGGATTTTTAGAATGAGTATACATGAACAGAGGAAGGTGGATTCAGCTACCAAAATAAACTTTTTGTTCTAATAAATACCTTGATTTGCTTAATCTGTAACCTACAGGGAATACCATTCAGTGGGTTGACAGAGTTCACATGATTCCGTATGTAATTACCCTGGTATTATAATTGCCCTCTGTAACTGCCTATGCTGGAAATAATGTAAGTTTCTGACCAGGGGGTATGTTTTTGCATTATGGCATTATTCATGTTTAAAGCAAGTTGGTGAGGAGTATAATTGGAAAGAGAGAAAACAAAGAATTTAGATTAAAGCCCTTTATAGTAAAAGAATTTGGGTTTGGAAGATTATTTTTTTTTTTGTATGGCAGAATTATTTTGAGGGAGTAATACATACCCTATCCTACAGAATCATTATTTCTGCTCAAAAAAATTTTAAAATTTAATAACTGAGAAGACTTGTGAAAAAGTCTTGACCTTATGAACACTTCCTGAAAATAGTAACAAAAACAAAACACATGTCATTGTAAGGGTCTCCAAACTTAGGTACTACACTGAAAAATAGCAACAATTTAGGGAATGAGATTATAACACTAATCAGCATGACATGTAGTTAAATGTGGTTTCAATTTACTTGTGGACTGGTTTCTGCTGATTCTCTGAAGGAGGGGAATTTGCTGCTTCAAATTTCAGAGGAAAGGTCATAAAATTTGTAAGATTAAAAATCTAGCAAATTCTACACATCTACACTAACAGAACTCCCTGTTTTAATTATTTTCAACTAAGTGCATCATTTAAATTAAGAGTTATTCTGACTTTTCATCACCTTTTCTATTAAAGGTCACATAGTGGATGAAAAGAAGACTTCTAAATGATCAAAAAATGTTTCAATAAGCAACAATTAGCTGTTGCACAAAAATTTAATATTTTGATTCTCATTTGAAATGTTATCATCTTGACTTTTCTCCTGTGGTATCCTAAATTATTTGTATTATATATAACATTTATCAGTTACATAATTTTAAAATCCATCATTCAAATTCTGAAATAAATCAACCTTTTACTGCAAATTTAAAACACTTAAACACTGAATCCTGAGAGTTTAAGGCTTTTTTTTTTTTTGTGATTTAATATCTTCCTGGTGTTTCACCTTTCTATCTAAGCAGAAACAACTATCCATTGTCTCAATTATTTTAAAATTAAATGCTGATGACTGTAAAAAAAAAAATGATACAGTACTCTAGCCACAATATGTTAATTAAAGGTAGAACACATTTTTTAAGTTTATGACTCTGTGAAGGATATACCCAATTATCTGCTTTAGCAGTTGCAGCAAAGAATTCAAGAATTGAGGGGAAAAGGGAGGATATGGTTCCTTACAAAGTAATGGTCAGATACTAAGTGCTATGTAATCTTTTGTAATAATGAAGTTACTCCTCTCATTTATACATAAAATATTTATACTAAAATAAAACTGCTCATATGATTTCCCCTGTTTGCTGCATGTCCACAAAGAGGTCTCAATTATCTTTACTAACATACTTTATTTTTACAAAAAAAATCTTTTAGGACTTCACTATGAACAGCTGCTATGAGTATGTTATACAGAGGACTTGACCTGTGTGAAGTAATTAGGATTGGTCAGAATTATGCTTTGGACATGTACAAAATAATCACAAGCTCTTTGAATCTCTCAAGAAGAGGTAGTAGTTTAGATGAAAAAAATATTGTGGAATTTTATAATAGTTTTAATGCTTTGTGACTTGGCTGCACTGGCTTAGCCCACAGCATAATTCCTGAATATATTAAGCTACTGAAAGATTTAATGGCTGGGGGAAGATTTTAGATTAAATTCTATTTTATCACATTCATGTGTGTAATTGTGTGAGCATGCACAACCTTGGTTGCAAAGAGGAGTTGAAAACCATGGCTGAGTCATCGAATGCCTTTGTATCAGGACTCTGGCAAGGGCTTTTGAAAAGAGCAGAGTCCTTTTCTACACAAGGTTATCAAATGCATTGTTTTTTATTTTTTCTCATTCTCTCCTACTTGTATTGCCTCTTGCATTTTGTAAAGTCATTAGCAATGCTGTCCCAAATCGATCATGAGGCAGAAAACTCTTCTAATTCAAAATGAGAAAATACTTTATTTCTAGTGAGAATAAGAAAGTTGAACAGCTTTCTTTAAAAAGGACTAGCTTTAACTTGTGCAGCAGCCTTTGTAAACTGGTTCCGTACCTGAATCTCCCAGATTGAGAACAGTGTCCACCACCTGTACTAACTGTTGACATAAAACAACAACATGCTTCTGCTTGGTCTGAGCTGCAAAATGCATGCTCAAAGTCTTGCCTGGTTTATTTAGTTACTTCCATAGATATGATCTTTGGAGGAAACCTTGTATTTGGTTTTACTTATGAACATGTACAACCAGTAATGTAAATACTCGAAACATGAACTTAAGCCCAACGTCTTTTTAGACCAAGAGGGTGGAGCTCTTGGGACTCAGTGGCAAGTCTCTGATTCTTGTGAATGATTGCATTCATTCTGTGTCCAAAGTACATATGAATAGCCTCTGAGCCACTCTAATTTATGCCTGGTAGCCTCAGTTTACAAAAGATAATCTACCACTGCAGGATTCCAGGAGAAGAGCACCTACTGGACATCTTTTTTCCCAGCCTGTGATGCATTACATATGGCAATGTAGTTTGGTAGAGGCTTTGGAAAGAATTACACTTGGTCCACTGCTGCTATTTTCTGTCCTTCGTACATTGCTTAAGAGATGTAAAAGAGCAAAGAATAGATGAGAATCTGACCTTGTCTGTTATGTGGTGTGTGTTTTTTTGTTTTTTTTTTTTTTTCCCCGCTAATAGTCTTTGTGAAAAGAATTCACTTGTGAACACCTGAATGATCATCAAGTGAACGTGGAATGAATACAAAAGTAGGCTGAGCATGAATGAAAGCAAACTGAAACAGCCAAAGAAATAGTTTTGGTGTTATTCTCCTAATTCAACACTTGTTTGTATTTTTATTGAAAAATTAATGAAGATGGAATGTTCTCAGCTATTTTCTCTGCAGAGATGCAGCATTCACTTTAGGAATTCAATAATACTACTTAAAAAGCCAGCAAATATGCTTGTGGTGGTTTTTCATCATTCACAAAAAGAAAAACTAATAATGAAAATATTTATTTAATGTTTTATTCATGACCTCAATGTTATAAATTTATTGCTGTAATAATAAAGTTATATATCTTTCTATTTGGTTCCAACAGTTTCTTCTATTTATAGTCATGAAAGGTAAAAGATAACTATGCAAACAGGGATGAGTGATTAGCCTAATGGATGTACTGATCAAACGGTTTCTTCAGAAATATCCTCTCTTCACTTTCAATAACTAAAATTATTTTTTATTCAAAGTAAATTGCAGCAGCAGAAAGTACAACTTTTGTTTCAAGTGAAATGCCTGGGAATAAACAATGTTGTTCCCCATTGTTCTTCCTTATTAAATACAAGTGAGTTTTCACACTTGAAATATTTCATGGTCATTCAAATTACAATCTTTAAGTAGTTTAGAAAAATAAAGATATTTACTAAAATTTTATTTTCACATATTATAACTTCACTTTTATAATGAATTCTTATGATCAATAGACAACAAAGCTTTTTTTTTAGCCTGACACATTTTTAGTTTTTGAGAATGGATTAAAAAATAATTATATTATCACAATAGAAAGATACTTAAAACCTACTTTTTTTTCTTTTCAAAATTAACTTATGAAACAAAAACAGTTACCAATTTTTTTCACAAGCTGAGTTCCTTCTATTCACTGATGTGGTCAAGATTCACTGTCTGCTTAAACTGGTGGACTCTGAATCCATTCCTATTCATAAATAAAAATGATGAACTTAATATTCCTCCTAAAGCATCTTTTAATCCTTACAACTGATAAAATACAATTCAAGGAAAAAAAAATCTTAAAAATTAGTTTGTTATTGTGGATTTTAGTTCCTAATTTTTGCACAGGGGCACCTCGCTGCCTGATTTGCTGCATTCAAAATAATGTTCATGGCATTGAAAAATTAATTAATTAAAAGGAAAGGCTTTGGATTTCTACAGTTTTCTTTTAATAACCTCCTTGTTGGTACAGGACTGAAAATAAGTTATAATGTAAGTTTTCCTTGAATCAGTCATAAATAAGCTAACAACAAAAAAAAATGTGTTGAGAGTGAGGTAGGGAATCATAATAGCATATAGAAACAAAGATTAAGTGATTTTTAAGGCAGAATCCCTTATCTTATAAAATTAATTCAAGCGAGTTCCAGATCCTGCAGAATCAACTCTATAGACCCTTAATGTAGGCCAAATATTAATAACTTTATACTAATAGTTCTATGTTACTTTATATGAACTTCTTTTAAGTGAATGACATTGCTTTCATGTGAACATACCATTTGCCGAAAGCAGGAGTTTCAGTATCTGGTTTTAAAATCTGGCAGTTTATTCTTTTACCCTAAGGCCTTATGGGTTAGAGCAAGTTAGCATCTGGTCCTTGAAAGTCAATCTATGAAGCAGATTATAAAATTTTGAATATAACATTTCTGTAAAAGAGTTCTTAATTTTTCTTTTTGTTTTTCAAAGTTAAAGAAGTGTTCATGATCATATTTTAGTGTCTGAATCTCAGGTGAAGACAAATCCTCTTGGATGAGTCAGTTGGCAACAAACTTCTCCATGACATAGTTTCTCTTTTGTCCTCAATTTTTGTAATTTAATCTGGCTTAAATTCAAGTATCTTCTTCATTTAGCTACCTTGAGTATCCTGTCTTTGCAGGTTAGGAAAGTGGTTTGTGTT